>NW_025214772.1:14706-18547 GCF_004010195.1 Chiloscyllium plagiosum | reverse complement strand
TTAATTAATCACTTGTCTTTCTGTGTCTTTCCCTGACATTGGTTTTTGACTCCCCATTGTGTCTAATGTTGGCATGTTGAAAATCAGAAAAAATGAAATGGTGTGTGTCGGGTTGTTGTTCACTTTTCAGTGTGTCCCATATGGTGCTCCATGTTGGACATAGGGCATTCAGCAGCTTTGATTTATGTCTTTGTATGTTGGTCTGTGCCTGTCCACGGACCGCCTGTTTATCCCTCTCAGCTGATTGTGCTGTCAGTAACACGAGGAAGTCCCTTGAGTATTATTTTAAAGCGTCAAGCATCTATCTTGCAGCTTAGGGACTTCTGGCTGTTTCCTGTTATTGAAAAGTTAGTGCAGGTACTGGGGATGTTATGTTGGAGGTTGTACTGTGAGCAGCCTCAGACATTCAGGGAGACAAGCAGAATCTATAAGGGGAGACAAGACGCTCTGTCTGCCCTTCTTGTGGATCGTTTCACGGAACATCTCTAGGTCACCCGCACCCACCAACCCCAATGCCCTGTTGCTGAACACTTCAGGGCCCGTTCCCTCTACATCAACGACATGCAGGTCCAGCCAACGGTTGCTACTCGACGACTGGATGAAGAATGCCTCATATTTCGCCTTCGGACCCTACAAACACACGGGATCAATGTAGATTTTAACAGCTTCCTCATTTCCTCTCCCCCCTACTTTATCCCCGTCCCAAGACTCCAATTCGACACCGCCCACCAGAACTGTCCATCCCTCCTCCCTCAAACCTATAACCTTCTCCTTCACCTTAAAACACATATCGCCTTCTCAACTACCTTCCCCCAACCTCAACCCCGTCCCATTTATCTCTCAGCTTTGTTCCACAAGCCTCATTCCTGCTGAAGGGCTGATGTCTGAAACGTTGATTCTCCTCCTCCTCGGTTGCTGCCTGACCTGCTGTGCATTTCCAGCGACACATTCTCGACAACACAATGATGTTTGTAAATAAATATTTTGGGAGAAACTTTTTGTGTTGCAAGTAATAGTTATCGACAAAGTTAACATGACTGCCCGATGCAGTAAAGAGAAACAATGGATGCAGTGCATTTGAGATATTAGGAATATTTTTTATAAAGTCCCAAGCCTAGAGTGCAAAATCAAACCGAGTGGTAATGGGGCTAATACATGAACATGGTTTTAGAATGGGCGAGCTGATAGGAAGCAGTGTATCGGTTTAAATATATCATTTTTTCTATCAGAAGCATCATGGGATACCACAGACAATGGTACTTCGGCCACAGCTATTGCCAGTACATCTCAAACATTTGATTGAGAGGAGCAATGCAATATTTCCAAGTCTGCTGATGGCACTAACCGATATTGGATAGTAGTGGTTGAGGAGGATGTAATAATGCTCCAAGGTGATTGAGACAAGTGAGTGACTGGGCAAATACGTGGTAAATGAAGAGTATTGTGTGTAGGTCTGATGTTGTGCTCTTTGGTGGAAAAAAATAGAATGGCAAAATACCATTTGAAAAGGCATTGGTGAAAGAATGTTGTTAGAATAAGGTGAATTATGATCATTTTCCTGTTTCAAGTGCATATACTTTCATGCAAGGTGTATAGTGGGAAAGGCAGATGAATGTACGTCTTGGGTTGGCGCCTGGAATTATGTCGTTATTACAGTCACAGACATTTGGTTAAAAGGAGGGCCTGATTAGCAACTAAATGTTCCAGAATATAAACGCTTCAGACAGGGCCGGGAAAGAAGTAAAAAGGGTGGGGAGGAGTTGCATTGCTGGTCAAGGATGATATCACGGCTCTGCAAAAGGTGGGAATTATGGTGGGCTTTAGGAGTGAAGCATTATGGGTGGAACTAAGAAATAAGGAGGGTGCAGTTACATTGTTAGGGCTGTATTACAGGCCTCCCAACAGTGAGTGTGAGGTAGAAGGACAAATAGGTGAACAGATTATGGAAAGATGTCGAGCCAACAGTGTCATGGTGATAAGACATGTTAATTTTCCCAACATTGACTGCCAGACAATTAGTGTCTGAGGTCTGGATAGGATAGAATTTATAAGAAGCAGCTAGGAGAGTTTTCTGGAGCAGTCTGTCAATAGTCAAACAAGGGAAGAGGCCATATTGGACTTGGTGTTGGGGAATGATCCAGGCGAAGTGGTAGAAGTTGCTATGGGGGAATTTTTGGGATCAGTGTCCACAATTATGGAGGTTTTAGTATACTCAAAGTCAAAGATTAGAGTGGTCCTAAGGGAAGCGTACTAAACTGGGCCAAGGCCAATTGTATCAAAATTAGGCAGGAGCTGGGAAATGCGGATTGGGACCAGCTGTTTGAAGGGAAGTCCACATTTCATATGTGGGAGGCTTTCAAAGATAGTATAAAGATAGTACAGGATAGGCATGCTCCTGTTCCTTGGATGCTGCCTGACCTGCTGCACTTTTCCAGCAACAAATGTTCATGCCCTGTTGAAAGCAAAGGATAGGAAAGGCAAGATTCGTGAACCGTGGATGACAGGAGAAATGGTATGAGTAGCCAAGAGGAAAAAGGAAGCGTACATAACGTCCAGGTAGCTAAGAACAGAACGGGCCCTGATGGAATATCGGGAGAGTAGGACCATTGTTAAACGAGGAATTAAGCAGACTAATAAGATTGAAGAATTCATTGGCGGGCAGGCTTTGGAAAAATTCAGATGAAGCAAAGTTGTTGTTATGGGTGCTTTCAACATTCCCAAAAGCAACTGGAATCTCCTTTGATAAGATTGTTTGGATGGAGCCGTTTTTGTCAGGTTTGTTCAGGAGGGTTTCCTTACTCAGTATGTAGACAGGCCGACGAAGGGAGAGGCTATTTTGAATTCAGTGCTCGGAAATGAGCCAGGACCGGTGTCGTGTCAGATCTCACGGTGAGAAAGCACGTTGGTGACAGTCATCATAATTGCCTCACATTTATCAAAGCCTTGGAGAGGGAAAGCAGCACTTACATGTAAGGAAGATATTTAATTGGGGCAAAGGAAATAATGACGCTATCAGACAGGAGTTGCGAAGTGCAACAAGGCAGCTATTGTTCCACCGAAAGGGCACAGCAGACATGTGAAAACTGTTTAAGGAGAAGTTGTTGCGAGTGATGCAAAAATATGTTCCTCTGAGATGTGTAAGAAGGTGTAAGATTAAGGAACCTTGGATGACGAGAACAGATGAACTTCCCATCCATAGGAAGAAGGCAGATTACGTAGCGGATCACAGGCTTACTAGAAACGAGCTCAGAAATGGGCTGACGAGAGTCAGGAGTGGGTATGAAAAAGGCATTTAACTCGTATGTGAGGAATAAGAGAATGATCAGGGATAAAGTAGGGCCGATCAGGGACAGCGTAGGGAACTTGTGCGTGGAGTTCTTTACAGACAGGGGAAGCCCTAAGTGAGTCTTTTGCTTCCGTCATCACGAAGGAAAGGGACCTTGTTTCGAATGGGAGCTTTGAGGAACTCGTATACAAGTTTGATTCGTTCAAAATCCATGATGCTGATGTGCTGGAAGCTTTGGCAAACATTAAAATTGGTGAGTCTCCAGGGCAAGGCTAAATTTATCCTAAGCTACTCCGGGAAGCGAGAAAGGAGGTTGTTCTACTTTTCAAGAAAGGTAATAGGGAAATCCCTGGCAAATACAGACTAGTTAGTCTTATGTCAATGGTCAGCAAAGTTTTGGAAAGCATTCTGAGGGATGGGATTTATGACTATTTGGAAAAGCATAGCGTGACTAAAGGCAGTCAGCATGGCCTTGTGAGGGGCAGGTCATGCCTCCCAGATTTTATTGTGTTCTTTGGGGAAGTGTAAGGCAGGTTGACAAAGGTCGAGCAGTAA
>NW_025214772.1:6279-12210 GCF_004010195.1 Chiloscyllium plagiosum | reverse complement strand
CTTTAACCATGTGGGAAGGGAAATTGCGGTCTCTAAAGAAGGTGGCCATCTGGTGTGTTCTATGGTGGAACCGCTCCTCCTGGGAGTTGATACGGCGGAGGCGGAGGAATTGGGGATACGGGATGGCATTTTTGCAAGAGGTAGGGTGGGAAGAGGTGTAATCCAGGTAGCTGTGGGAGTCGGTGGGTTTGTAGAAAATGTCAGTGTCAAGTCGGTCGTCACTGATGGAGATGGAGAGGTTTAGGAAGGGGAGGGAGGTGTCAGAGATGGTCCAGGTAAATTTAAGGTCAGGGTGGAATGTATTGGTGAAGTTGATGAATTGCTCAACCTCTTCGCTGGAGCACGAGGTGGCGCCAATGCAGTCATCAATGTAGCGGAGGAAGTGGTGGGGAGTGATGCTGTTGTAATCACGGAAGATCAACTGTTCTACGTAGCCAACAAAGAGACAGGCATAGCTGGGGCCCAGGTTGCTGAGGGAGGCAAGAGAGAAGATACCTAGGCGCTGACAGCTATCTTTGGAGCATCCTTAAACACAGGTGAGGTGCTGGAGGATTGGAGAATTGCTTGCGTTGCCCTCCTGTACAAAAGGGCGTGTAGAAACATTTTGGTTAACTACAGACCAGTGAGCCTGACGTCAGTTGTAGGAAAGTTGCTGCAGAAGGTACTCAGGGGTAAAATCTATTTATATTTGGAACAGAATGGACTTAGCAGTGATAGGCAAAATGGTTTTGTACGGCGGAGATCGTGCCTTACTCGAATTCTTCTAGTAAGTAACCGCCTTGATAGATGAAGGAAGGGCTGTAGATGTCATATACATAGACTTTGACAAGGCTTTTGATAAGGTTCCCATGGTAAAAAACGGAGAAAGTGAAGTCACATGGTGTGCAGAGTGTTGTAGCAATCTGGATAAAGAACTGGTTGAAAATCAGGAGACTGAGAGTAGTAGTTGAAGGGAGATTCTCGAAATGGAGGAACGTGACGAGTGGTGTTCCACAGGGATCAGTGCTGGCGCCAGTGCTGTTTGTGATGTATATAAATGATCTGAAAAAGGGCACTGTTTGTATAATCAGCAAGTTTGCAGATGACACGAAGATTGGTGGAGGAGCAGAAAACATAGGACTCTGTCAAAGAATACAGAAGAATATAGATAGACTGGTGGGTTGGAAGAGAAGTGGTGGATGGAGTTTAATCCAGGCAAATGTGAGATGATGCATTTTGGGAAGTCTAATTTTAGAGCGAATTATATAGTAAACGGAATAGCATTGTGAAAAGTTGATGAGCAGAGAGATCGGGGAGTGCAAGTCCATTGTACCCTGAACGTCACTCACCGGTGGATGGACTGGTCAAGAAGGCATATAGTATGCTTGCCTTCATCGGACAGGGTATTGAGTATAAGAACTGCCAGTTCTGTTAAAATTGTACAAGACATTGGTTCGGCCGCATTTGGAATACTGTGTACATTTCTGGACGCCACCTTACCAAAACGATGTGGAGGCTTTGGAGAGGGTGCAGGCAAGGTTTATGAGGATTTTGTCTGGTATGGAACGTGCTAGCTATGAAGAGCGGTTGAGTAGGTTAGGATTGTTTTCATTTGAAAAAAGGAGATTGAGGCGAGACCTTCTTGAGGTCTACAAAATCATAAAAGGTATCGATAGGGGAGATCGAGATAAGCGTTTTCCCAGAGTGAAGGATTCAGTAATGAGAGGTCACGCTTTCTAGATGAGAGGTGAAAAGTTTAAGGGGGATACTCGTGGCAAATACCTTACATATAGGATGGTAGATGTCTGGAACGCGTTGCCAGCAGAGTTAGTAGAGGCAGGCCCGTAAGATTCATTTCAGATGCATCTCAACAGATAGATGAGTACATGGGGAGCAGAGGGATACAGATGCTTAGGAATTGGGCGACAGGTTTACACGGTGGATTTGGATCGGCTCAGGCTTGGAGCGCCAAAGGGCGTCCAGGACTGTAAATTTTATTTGTTCTCTTTGTTCTATCCAGGCTACCCTTACACCTCAAGACCTCCAGTCCCGTTCTCATCATTGCAAATATTTTGCCCCTTTCTGGTTTATAACATTCTTCGCATATCAGGGCAACACGAATTGTACACAGTAGTACAAATCTGTCCTTATTGTCCTCTTGTATAGGCACAGCATCATGTCCCAATTACTATATTCACTGTTCTGACTGATGAAGGTGATCGTACCGACTGCCTTCCACACCACCTTGCCCACGTGTAAGTCCTGCTCTGATTATTCTAAAAAAAAGGCAGTACCTCATATTTTACGGCAGGAAGCTCCACCTGCCCATCCTCATCCTACTGGCTCAGTTAATGATGATCTCATTTTCCTTTTACATGACCTTCTTCACTGCCATTTTACCAGCAATTTGGTGTCATCTACAATGTTACCATCCATCCTTTGTATATTCTCATCTAAATCATTTCTCAAAATAACAAACCCAAGAGGCCCCAGCACTGGTCCTGTGGCACACCGCTAGTCACAACAAATCTCTCCCTGCACCATCTGTCTCCTACTTTAATTTAGAAACTTTTCCTGATCCCCTGTGATCCACCCTTATTAACCAGGCTACCATGTGGAACCTTGTTGGATCTCACGAAGGTTCACGTAGAAAAACCTATGCTTGAACAGACCCTGAGTGTTTATGTAACGTTGTGCATTTTCTAAATTCCGGCACTTCCTCTTCTGTAATGTTGCGGCATTTCAAAACATCACTGCATCTATTTATTTCCCTAATTTCCCCAGCTTCCATGTCTTCCTCCAGAGTAAATGCTGACGCGATATTTTCATGGGGTATCTCGCCCATTGAGCAGGAACTGGCTGTAAGGCATCGGAGTGGGCTGAGGTCGATTCTTTGTGAGTAGTGAGAAACCAGAATAGTCAGAGACAGATATCCTGTGTTGTTGAACCGTTAACTGTGTTTCTGTGCTTCCACTTTTACTAGATTGTCGATAATGCCTTACATTTTAACTGTTTTTTCTTTACTTTTCTTTTTTATATCAAGATTCTGTATTTTTTTGGGGGTGGGGAACTTTGTGCCTAAGCTTGCGTCATATATGGCGACTTGTACAGTTTCCCCTGTCCTCATGTGAGTACATGTGACAATAAACCTCATAAACTTAATCCATCTCAAATGGGCCCACACAAAGATGGCTTTCTGGGTTTTTAGGAGCCCTATTCTCTCTCTAGATTTTCTTTTTCCCTTAATACAATAATATAATCTCTTTGAATTCTCCTTAACCTTAACAGCTGTCTCATGCCCTGTTTTTGCCCTCCTGATTTCCCTGGTAAGTATACTCCTACACACATTACGCGCAAGGGATTCCATTGATCCCTGCTGCCAATACGTGACATGTACTTGCTTGTTTCCCCTTGACCAGACACTCAATAACCGCCATGCCCTGATCCCTACTCCTGCTAACATTGCTCTTCACACGAACAGGACCATGCTGTCCCTGAACTCTCACTATCTCGCTTTGAAAGACTCCAACTTGCCAGATGTCCTTTTAACTGCGAACAGCTTCTCCAATCAGCTTTTGAACCTTTCTGCCAAATATTATCACAATTGGCTTTGCCCTCATTTAAGATGTTAACTTGTGTACCAGGCTCATCCTTTTCCAGAACTATTGTCAAACTAATGGAATTACAGTCACCCATTTTAACAGCTGAACCGCATGCTCTGCCTTAATTCCCAAGAGGAGATAAAGGTGATGTCAAGATCAGATCAGCCATGAACTTACTGAATGGCAAGGCAGCGACGAGGGACCGAATGTTTGCATGTCTTTGTGTGTGTGTTTGTTTTTTCCTGTGTCTACGTGTGCGTGCTAAGTGTGTTAATGTGTCTATCTCTGCATCTGCGTCTCTGAGCAATTGGGTTTCAGTTGTTTTGTGAGTGAATCCATTGAAATGAGGAATAAAAATGTGTCTCCTCATTCTCTCACTCTCTCTCTTTGGCTCTCCATCTTGTGTTCTAAGTGATGTAATGCCCGCCTCTGCTGTATGCCCTGTGCCACTGCGCAAGCAGCAGCTTTGTTTGGAAAAGCCATCAAAGACAGTGAATCCCTCACATTTGACTTGAATTGGCTTCAATGTCACGTACACTTTAATGAATGCAGTGGCAACATTGCAATGGCTTCACTTATGGCGCCATCTTTGGTACAAGAAATCTAGGTCTAGATTCTTATGTATTTGGTCCAAAAATGAAAGAATGAGAACTGAAAGTCCAGAGGAAGAGTAAAAGGGAAAAAAAATGAACAAACCCGAATTACAGTCCCTGACACATCCAGTTTGTGCCAGCAAAGAGTCTCCTGATCGCACCGGGCCCATTCTCCACACTGGGCCGGGCCCCGTTTCCAGACTGCACTGGGGCCAGTATCCGGAGTGCATCGAGCCCAGTCTCCAGACTGTTCCAAACCAGGTCTTTGGTAAATATGGGACCCAGTCTCCAGAATTCCACAGGCCTAATCGCTAGATATCAATGGGACCAGTCTCCCAGTGGCACCGGTCCAGTCTCCACACCATACCAGGCCCAGTTTCCAGAACGAACCTGGCCCAGTATCCAGTCCTCACTGGGCTCAGTATCCAGACACTACCGAGTCCTGTCTCCAGGGTTCACCGGGCTCAGTAGCCAGACCGCACCGACCACAGTCTCCTGGCCAAACTGTGCTCAGTTTCCAGGCCGCAATGGGACCAGTTCCCAGGCCGCACGGGTCTGAGTCTCCAGACTGTACCACACCTAGTGAATGGACTACACCGCCCTAATCTCCACAGTTCCCCAGGCCAAGTAGACACACAGCCCCAGGCCCAGTCTCCAGGAGGCCCCTGGCACAGCCTCCACACTATACCAGGCCCAGTCTCCAGATCATACAAGGCCAGTTTCCAGGCCGCACCAAGTTCAATATCCAGATGGTAGTCGGCCCAGTCTCAAGAACACACTGTGCTTTCTAGAGCCCTCCCATCCCCGCGACAGCTCCCTGTCTGGGACTCACCTCCTCCATTCGCATCGGAGGAATTTTAAAATTTAAAAGTTTGTGAAGACGAGGTCTTTCCAGAAAACAGAATAATAAAGGTTGATATAAAGAGCGGACAGAGCAGAGAAGCTCCGGATGGAACATTCTGACTGTACCACCATCTTTAGGATGTTTGTTTCCTTCTTCGAAGAATGACTTTGGAGACTCAACGCAGTTTTTTTTCCAATTCCTTGCAATGCTGTCTCTTAGTAAAAGGTTATGGGCATGTCTATTGCTGGCCCAAATGCTGACATTGGGTTTATTTTAGGACTTTACAATACATTCTCACTAAAAATTGGAAAAGTATATCAAAAAGTATTGAAAGTTAAAGAAAGTGGTTGAAAATCCATCTCAACCTCTTCCACTGTGCTTCACTGAGAGTAGCCTGAATACAATTGTACAGCTGTGGTCTGCATTGCTCGTGACGCACGACAGGGTTTATAGAGCAATGCACTAATGTGGTCTGCATAGCTGCCAGTGCTGGATAGATATCTGGTGTGTCTGGATGAATACACTGCTGTGGTGGGGATATCTTCCAGCGTTAGACTCATATCTAGTCCGAGTTTATAGATTAATGCACGGCGTGGTCTACACATTTTTCCGCACTCGGCAGACTGCTGGGTTAGACTGAGCAGAGCTCGAACTTCACACTGTGCTGAACAGATATCTCCTCTGAGTTAATGGTTCTCTGTGTTGGATTGAGAATAAGTTCTCACTAACTATTTCAGCTGATCTGGCAATGCATTTAGTTCTCATTCTTGTGATTGGATCCTCCGTCCCTCCCTCAATTAATGTTGCACTGTGACCATGCACATTACATCATGATCGTGAAAGCCCACTGTGCTGGCCTCTTCATTCAGAAGCAGTAAGCCATTCGCATTGTCCTCGAGTCTCCACGTCAAAA
>NW_025214772.1:2296-4141 GCF_004010195.1 Chiloscyllium plagiosum | reverse complement strand
ACTCACAAAACATTGACTTGTAGATAACTAAGAAGACAAATAGAATATTATTCTTCATTGGTGAATGGATACACTTCAAAAACAGAAAGATTATGCTGCAGCTGTAAATGGTGCTGATGACGCCACACCTCATGTACCGCATACAGGTTTGGACTCCTTACTTGAGAAAGAATATACTAGCACTCGATGCGTGCAGAAGAGTTACACTATGCTGATTCTAGAATAGAGAGCGTTGAATAATGATGAGAGATTAAGTAGATTGGGACTATACTCATGGGGACTTTGAAGAATGATTTTGTATTTATGCTAACATAACATTGTGAAGGGAGTAGATACGGTAATAGTAGGGAGGATGTTCTCACTGTTGGGTGAAACTAGCACCTAGGGGGATCCTGAAAATGAATGGGAGCAGATTTTGGACAGAGTTGTGGAGGAACATCTTCACTTGAATCTGTAGAATACCCTGTTGAGTGAAGTACTTGAGGCTAGTTTTCTGAATGCTTTTAAAGCAAAGCTAGATTTTGGAACAGTAAAGGAATCAAAGGTAATGGTGAGAGGGCGGGTAAGTGGAGCTGAGTCTATGAAAAGATCCGCCCTGACGTTATTGCAGTGCAGGCTTGAGGGGCTAGATGGCCGACACCTGCTCCAATTCCTTCTGTTCTTATGGATTCATCTTATTAATTAATGTTTTTATGCAAAGTGCCAGTTAATTTGGGTTGGGGAGAGATTTCTAACATGAGGCTGAGGGGATCTCACCAAACTCACAAATTAATTGGTGTTTGAGTCCTCACTATGAGAATCACATCGGCCTTCCCCCACTTCTTATTGCACACCATTCCCACCACGGGAGAACCTGGAATTACCCAGCATCCCAAGGAACGTTTGAATTCTTTGAAACCCCATAGTGCACCGTAACAAATACAGTCGTGTGGAGATAACCTGCACAGCCCCTGATATTGAGCCTGGACGTGGCAGGCAGGGTGACATTTCTGCCATCTCCAAACCTCTGGGCATGGGCATGAGCTCCTCTCGGGTGAGAAGGTCACAGGCAGGACCTCTCCTTCCCCTACGTCCAGGAGTGAGGGCCATGAGAGCAGACCATGCTTGCCTGCTCTAAGTTTGCTCCCAATATTAGAGCAGGTATCGGGAGCAATGTACATAATTTTTGGGAGATCATTGTGATTCTCCACTCAGCCAGAACAAGGGGAGCCCAGGGAAGAATCTCACCATTCCCCTTGAACGATAAACACGATGCAGCGAACTTATCTTAACATCAAGGAAGGCCACAGGGAACATCTCACTGAATCTGTAATTAATCTCACCTCAGCCCACGGCGCTCAGAATGTAAAGAAACATAGTGTCTGGAGTTTGGAAATAGCAAGAAGAAACAAATACTGGTGGGTGTTATCACTCAAAGTCAAACCTGCAAATTTTGTGCATATTGTAAGCAGGGCGTTTGATATGCAAGAAATTGCTGGCAAAACACAGCAGGACTCGTAACATCTGAAGGAAGAAAGCAGAGTGAACATTTCAAATCTGAGGACGCTGCATTAGAAGAACTTTTGTTTCAGATCTCCAGCATATGCACTCTGTTTTATTTTTCAATCGCCAATTATTGTGCATACCACAGTAGTAATGGTTGACTTAATCTAGGAAGGGGGGAGGGAGTGAGGGCAGAAGTGCAAGACATGGGTCAGTTTCAGCTGAAGGCCCTGTCTATCAAAGTTTGGGAGGGGCAATGTAAATCCTCGTGCGAGAGAAAAGGTGAGAATGCTAAAAGTACTCCACTGGAACTCGCGATCATCTGAACAGGTGTGAAGGTTCCAGAGAAAGTAGGAGAATGCA
>NW_025214772.1:0-1391 GCF_004010195.1 Chiloscyllium plagiosum | reverse complement strand
GAGCTTCCCAATGGGTTCTGTGAAACATCTGATTGGGTCAGAGAACATCGAACAGTACAGGCCATTTAGCCCTCGATATTGTGCAGGTCTTTCATGCTTCTCTAAAACCAAACTAACCTGCGTGCCTTTCATTGTACGAGGTTCCGCGTGCATATCCAGGAGTGGCTTTAAAGACAGGGAGTTCCAACTCTATTTTGATTTAATCCATGCACTCCCCTTCACGGTTTGATCACGCAGCATTGCCCTTTGCTGTGAAGGGCACTGCTGGTCACTGGCCACTTGGGTGTTTCTTTTCTTCCTAGTCGTGGAAATGGAATAAAGATTTGTACACCTTGTGTCTTTCATTGTCTCACACCTGCACACGCACAAAAAAAGAACAGGAGTGTCAATGGTTCTGTCACCCTGAGAGCTGCCTCTGAGAGAGCCTGATCAGTGTCAAGTACTCTCTCTGGTGATGGGATGCCAACCTCTGTGGAGTTAATTCAGTAGCATCAAGAATAAAGCACATTCCCGAAACTTGATTCTGTTACGACACGGGGGAGTACCCCTGCAAAAAAGGGAAAAAAAGACAGGGAGTCATTCACCTTAATGCATTTTAAGATGGACAGCTCCTCATCTTCTGTTATAGCAACACTTGTCAAGATATCATTGTTCATTTCCTCAAGTTATCTGTATCACATATCCTTCTCCACAGTACATACGAACGAGAAATATTTATTTAGTTTCTCCCCAAGTCCTGTGGTTCCACATGTCGGTCGCCTTGCTGAACCTTCAGAGAGCCTAGTCTCTACCAGTTACTCGTTTGACCTTCATATGTTCGCAGAAACTCTACAGATCATTGCTTCCCATATTTTCCAAAATCATATTATGTCGCCATGTTTCCTTCCTGATTTCCCTCTTGAGTATTATCCTACTGCCCTTGTACTGCTCGATGGATTCAGTGGAGCTTTGCTTCTCTCAAGCATCTTTTCAAAGTGCCAGCCTAAAACGTACAAAGTTGTCCTTACTCAAGCTTTAACGTTTATGTCACGACTAATTTCTCCATAAGTATTTTAAAACTTATATTTACTGCATAACAAACTAAAGAGGTAGAATGGCTTCCTCCTGTTCCTCTGTAACAGACTCGAGAAGCTGAATTACCCTTGTATAACAGGCAAGAAAGGTTGATGGCCTTCTCCTATCCTTCTGCAAATGGCACATGGGGACAGACTTGCTTCCTCCTGTTCCTATGTAGTAATTTAAATGCTTTGGATGATTCCTCGAGGTTTTGGAATGATTGGTAAAAGGGCACTTAACAATCGGAATGAAATTACAAAAGGAAAGGGCAATAAATCTTGTTACCCTATTGTATGGTCTCCAGAAAGTGCCCACCAGGCATTTTGTGCAGGTGG
>NW_025214771.1:49505-50536 GCF_004010195.1 Chiloscyllium plagiosum | reverse complement strand
ATGATGACTGGGAGACGTGAGGCAAGAATTGAGTTTGATGCTGTTAGTGCAAGGCTCAATGTCAGTGCTAATGGGTTAGCGCTTACTACCCACTGTTAACACCGACTCACACACCACTCCTCGTAAATTTACCACAATTACCCTGATCTTTTGGTATGTGATTCCCTCTGTGCATATTCACGCGTTTTATCGGCCCTGAGAGGATGACGCATCCCATTTGCCCTGTCAGATTACAGAGGGGAAGGCAATAGTTTGAAAGCAAAGCAAGAAGAGATTGCCCCTCGGTGCATTTTCAGTGAAGGAAGACCAGCTGTGAACTGTTCTTTCCTGCATAAGCGCAGGTTGATATATATTCTCATCGAGCAGCTTTATTACTGCAAGGAAGTCCGAGTTACTGTGATCAAATAGTTAATTAAATGCACATATGGATTTTAAGATCATCGTATGTGGCTTTGTCAGTTAAAGCATCTGGTAATAACCAGGCGAGTATGGTGTCAAATGCTCTGAAATGTTCCATACATTGAAAGTCCATTGCATAAACTTATTTTAAAAGCCGTGTTGTTGATCCAATATCGCGATCGTGAGGGCTCAGCATGCTTTTTGTGTTTGAGCTCAGCCCGTTGTTATTTGGTGATACCAAGCCCTGCCGCCTGCTGTGGGCCCATTAGTCAATGTTCTATCCTGCTCATCCAACGCCGAGATTCTGTACTCTGCTCAACAATGATCTTTCCATCTCTTCTACTTTTAGTCTCTCGCTGTCACAGCAAATCTTTTTTTAAATAATGAAGTGAGGCAGGAGACACTGTAGACTTGACAGGAAATGTTGTGGTAATAACGCATCCATTGCGAAATGACAGCTCTCATTGTCTGCTGTCACCATTCATTAATTTTAGGCAAACTGCAATGACGTCATTGAAATCCTATAATTGGAGAGAAACTGCTTTTCTTCTGGTCGGTTATGAATTCTAATTACAATTGTAAATGATCGTATTTTGAGTGAAGAAATGTCGCCTGACCTCAGACCTAAGTGA
>NW_025214771.1:44508-48363 GCF_004010195.1 Chiloscyllium plagiosum | reverse complement strand
CATGCCCAATTTGCCCATTTTTGTTGTTAAGCTGACTCTTCCAGTCGAAGTCAGGGAGTAATTTCCCTTCGCAATTATTGGCATTTCTCCATCACCATCAGTAGGATTCGAGGCAGCATGGTTAAAGCCATAGGAATTTCAATTCCATTGCCTTAACCACTCCTCCAGGACGACAGGACGACACTGTGCAATTCACTTCCCATGTCTCTTACCTTGTGGAGATGAGGAAGAGTAAATCATTATTGGGTTTGTTTGAATCCAATCATTTCACAGCTTCCAAACGTGTAAAATTTCGGTGCATGTTGAGGCTGGCTTCATCATTCTGATGAATGAAATGGGCATTCAGTTAAAATAAAAACAGAATTTGCAAGAGAACCTCAGCAGGTCTTGCAGCATTTCTGGAGAGACATTAAGAGGCAACGTTTCAGAACGTCATCAGCGCTGTGTTTTCTCCCACAGGTACTCCCAAATTGGCTCGTTTCTGCAGCAGTTTCGTTTTGGTTTCAGATTCCCACAAGTCACAGTTCTTGACATTATTCTTGACAGCAATGCAGAAATGTCATTGTGGTTCGTCACACGACAGTGTTTCCATTTGGAGAATACCTGTTGACCTCATTAGAAACCGAAACAGTGCAGGAAAGCAAACAGATGCATTAAGGGCAGTAATCGCTGTTGCCCTGGGGGCTCTTGAATCAGCTATCTTTCATTCAGCAGACTAATGCGCTGACAAGTGCAATCCAGCACATCACACGATCCTCCAAAGTAGGCGGTAACTGAATCTCAACTTCAGTCTGCCCTTCCCAGAATAACAACTGTCCTCTATCAGAAGTATTTTTCCAAAATAGAGCCTGGGATGGTCATTATGGAGACATAGGAACAGTCTGATCCCACTCAATGCAGGCGTACCCATGTCACTGGGAAGCCTCTCTCCCACAAGTGGGACAGTCTGGATTCCAGCCATTCAGTTTTTGTCTGGCCCGAGCTTTTTCAATGTCCTGGAGTCGTCATATACAAAAACGAGAAACCTTTCGATGTCTCAGATCAGTTCATGTCCCGAGAACATCAGAGTTAATGTCCCGCCCCCTTAAAGAGGAGGAAGCTGTCTTGACAGTTTCTGCTCAGTCCGACAGTTCACCCTTGCACATTGCTCTCCGATTCCACTTCCCAAAAAGTTTCTGAAGATCCACAAAGCTGGAGACTGGTTTCCATGTTTTGCCTCCTTAACATTGTTCCGCTCTCAAATGTCAATATTTCCGCAAAATCTCTTCACTATCCTCTGTCTTTCACCATGTCCGGGAATGAGAATTCCCTTCATGAGGAGAGAGTCCAGAGGCTGGTAAGTTTCACTTTGGAGCGAAGAAGGTGAACCAGAGATTTCCTGCGGCTGTTTATAATGATGTGGGAGGGAGCAGTGGGGATGGGCGCTTAGACGAGAAGGAAGAAAACTTGACACCGTCCAGGGTCAGGACATGGAGGACTGTGATTAACGGAATCGAATGTAAAGTTGCACTTTTGCACAGTACATTCAGAGAATACTGCAGAAAGTCGATGTGTCCAGAAGTATCCGTGGGAAGAGAAACGGTCAAGGTTTTGATAGTGGCACAGTTCTGATTAAGAACTCAAGGTTATAAAATCAAATCGAACAACTGGCATGGTTTGTTGAGATTGTTCTCAACAACGGGGTAGACCATTTAGGACAGAGCTCAGGAGAAACTTCTTCACCCAGAGAGTGGTGGCTGTGTTGAATGCTCTGCCACAGGGGGCAGTGGAGGCCCACTCTTTGGATTTATTTAAGAAGGAGTTGGATCGAGATCTCAAATATAGTGGAATCAAGGGTTATGGAGGTAAGGCAGGAACAGGATACTGATTAGGAAAGATCAGCCATGATTATATTGAATGGCGGTGCAGACTCGAAGGGCTGAATGGCCTACTCCTGCACCTATTGTCTATTGTCTATTGTCTATCAAGTTTGAGCTCGAAATCGACCTTTCAGAAATCATTGAAAACGTAGTCGGCAGAATTCGAAACTACGTGGGGATTCCCAATGGATATCTAACCCATCACCTTTCCCACTCGGACACCACTACACATTTAACTCCCGTGCTTAATACATCTTATGAAATGAATGTTTCCAACTTGAAACACCAGTATTTGGCTTGCCCTGTCCGCAGCCCGACCCCAGTATTCGCTGTCCCCCTCTCTTGATTCAGAACGGAGAAGGATGCTGGGAGATCCAGTTGAAATACACGCGTTGATGAGAGATAATTGTGGCTCAGCAGTTAGCACTGCTGCCTCGCATCACCATGGTCCCAGGTTTGCTTCCAACGTCGGGCCACTGTCTGTGTGCTGTTTGCACATTCTCCCCCTGTCTGCGTGGGTTTCCTTCCACAGTCCAAACATGTGTTCGTCAGGTGAACTTGCCGTGGTAAATTGCCCATAGTGTTTGGTAAATTACTCACAGGGAAATGAGTCTGGTGTGTTAATCTTCAGAGGGTCAGTGTGGACTGGTAGGGCCGAAGGGCAACACTGGAGGGAATTTAATCCATTAAAGTGGATGGGAAGGATCACTTTTCATGTGCAGAGAGATTAATAAACATAGCAATGGATCGAGAAAATAAAAACGTTGTTATATTGGTCCAGTGCTTTCATCGCTGAGGGTTACCTCAGATTACAACAGGATCTGTACCAGATGGGTCAATGGGCTGAAAAGTGGCAGCAGGTATTTAATTGAGATAAATGCGTGGTGCTGTATTTTGGGAAAGCAAATCTTAGCAGGACTTATGCTATTAATGGTAAGATCCTAGGGAGTGTTGCTGAACAAGGAGACCTTCGAATGCAGGTTCGTAGCTCCTTGAAAGTGGAGTCGCAGGTAGGTCGAATAGCGAACAAGGCGTCTGGTATGCTTTCCTTTATTGGTCAGAGTACCGAGTACAGGAGTTGGGAGATCATGTTGGTGGCTGTACAGGACATCGTTTAAGACAATGTTGGAATATTGCATGCAATTTTGTTGACCTTCCTATCAGAAAGATGTTGTGAATATTGAAAGAGTTCAGAATGGATTTACAAGGATGTTACCAGGGTTGGAGGATCTGAGCTGCAGGGAGAGGCTGATCAGGCTGGGGCTACTTTTCCTGCTGCGTTGGAGGCTGAGGGGTGACCTTCTCGAGGTTTACAAAATTATGAGGGTCATGGATAGGACTAATAGACAAAGTCTTTTTTCCTGGGGTCGGGGAGTCCAGAACTAGAGGGCATAGGTTTAGAGTTAGAGGTGAAAGATAGAAAAGAGACCTATGGAGCATTGTTTTCACGTAGAGGATGGTACGTGTATGGAATTATCTGCCAGAGGATCTGGTTGAGACGGTACAATTGCAACATTTAAGAGGTATCTTGATGGGCGAATGAATGGAAAGGGTTTGGAGGGACATGGGCCGGGTGCGAGCAGGTGTGACTAGATTGGGTTGGGATATCTGGTCGGCATGGACAGGTTGGACCGAAGTGTCTGTTTCCATGCTGTGCATCTCTATGACTCTATGATTCTATGTGGTCTTGAAGAAGATTCGCTTTTGGCAAATCTAATGTGCAATTCATGTTTGTTTGTGTTATCTGAGGTCAAGATATGAAAATGTTTCAAATGCTCACAGCTGACCTCATCATCTCAGGAGATCTCCCACCAACAGCTTCCAACCTCATAGTCCAGGAACCCGCACTGCCCGGTTCTACCTCCTTCCCAAGATCCACAAGCCTGACCACCCTGGCCGACCCATTGTCTCAGCATGCTCCCGCCCCACTGAACTCACCTCTACCTACCTCGACACTGTCCTATCCCCCTAGTCCAGGAACTCCCCACATACGTTC
>NW_025214771.1:26260-42643 GCF_004010195.1 Chiloscyllium plagiosum | reverse complement strand
TGTACTCTATGCTACTCTATCCCCACCCCCACCCTCCTCTAGCTTATCTCTCCACACTTCAGGCTCTCTGCCTTTATTCCTGATGAAGGGCTTTTGCCCGAAACGTCGATTTCGAAGCTTTTCGGATGCTGCCTGAATTGCTGTGCTCTTCCAGCACCATTGATCCAGAATCTGCATAGTGAAGAACGATCTTCTGGTGTTTATTCTGCTCTGATTTACACCTGTGAAGATATCGGACCAGTGGGCCTTATCACAGCGGATGGGGTCAAACATGTAAGACTGACGTGAGGAAAATATTCTCTCTTTCGGAGGATAGCAAGTCTGTGGAAATGCATCCAAAAGAGGTTTGTCAAGAATGGGTACATTCAAGGCTGAGATAGACAGTTATTTAGTCAGTCCGCAATCAAGAGCCACGGAGATAAGGCTGAAAAGTAGAGTTGAGGATTATACAAATAAGCTGAGATATCATTGAAAGCTATCGCTGACTTGATGGGCTGAATTGCTCCTATCTGCTCTAATGTCCTTGCTGTCATTTGGAAAATGCTCGACACCATTTAAAATGAGTAAAACACAACGTTAGGAAGAGATGTTTGCACTCAACATGAATCAACATTATTTATTGAAAGGAAAGTCACACTTGCCAATTTGCCAGATTTCTTTGCTAACATGACCAGCGGAGCTGATCAAGGGAGCTGTTCGGTATAGTCATTTCGAATTTCTGTCAAATACTCAATCAGGAGCCATATAATAGATCATTGCACACTGAGAGGGTTCACGGTGTTGGGTAATAAATCAGCATTAACTGTCCACTGTCTACTCACAAGAAGTCACCGAATCGGGATTAATGAACAGTTTTCAAATTGAAAACATATAATTAGTGAAGTCCAGAATGGTCAGTCATCGGGCTTCAATGATTTATCTGTCTTCATGACTTGAAGGAAATGGCAGAGTGAAATGTGTCCAGTTCTGCTGCCGATACGCAATCAGTGAGCGGGCTTATTTTGATGAGGACGTGCAAAACTGCAAAAAGATATCGATAGTATGAGTGAGTGGAGAAATCTTGCAGTTTCATGTTGTGAGTGTGAGGTCATGCACTTTGTTAGGAATAATCAAAAGACAGACTAACATTAATATGGAAAGAAATGCAATAAAAGTGTGGTTCAGGTGGTTTCCAAGAAAAGACGGAAACTAAGTCGCCTGTAAAGTAATCGATGACCAAAATATGGCATGTCGTGGTCTATGGGCCATACATATTTTATTGATTATTGTTCTCCAAACATTCTTTACAATAGAACCGGGAGTGGGAGAGGGGAAATTAAGATCACCCATGATTACTGCCATCTTTTAGCACTCACACACGGTACTTTTTCTTGTACGTCTTATTTCTCACTCTGGTTACTGCGAGTGGGCTTGTCAACTACACCTGCTACTGACTTCTTTTCTCACTGTTCCTTATCTTGGCACAAAACACATTTTACATCCTTATTTCCTGAATCAAGGCAATCTCTAATCATTCCATAAATATCACTAAAATCTCGGCATTTCGCACGCCTCTGAATGCCACCTTCCAATATTAATTGATTCTTTTCTGTGTTGGAATTGCACATGATAAGAGAGAGACAAAAAGACATTGGTGGACCTGGGCTTCACACGCGCGTTATTGAAGTTAAAACGCAGATTACTGCCCACAATACCATCATAGAAGCACTCACTTAATCTTCAGGAAGCACAGAATAAGTACAGTGTTGTAGGGCATGTCAAGAGTAGCACCAGACACACAACAGAAATACTCCTCTGGGCTACTATTTTGTATGTATTTCTCAATGAGCAATTGACTTTTACATGTGTTCCATCAGGAGCTACTTCACACAAGGAAGTAACCAGTGCTGCAGACGGGCATATAATCCCAGTTCCAACTCCCGGGATCAGAGATACTCAGTGTCCTGCATATCGATATGAGGAACAGCTGTCTGTGGCATTTACGGGCGAGATTAACTTTATGATTGCAGCTCGCACGTTGTCAGCCTATTTCTCCTATATGTTGTCTCGTGCAGTCCCTTGGTGGAATATCGTCAAATACTTTGTCCTGCACTTGATTGGTCTTGGGTCTTTTGTTCTCAAACCCCAACAATCGGAAGTGAAAACTATTGATTGAAACTAATTCTATTCATAACACTCACAGGACCGCAGCGTTTCACATGATTTTCAGTAGCGCTGAGAATGTCATCGAGAAAGGGGAGGAAAAGGCTGGAAATCTCCTTCCCAGCTCCGTTGAAAATTCCACCAACAACTCCGAGGACCGGAGCTTCACATCTTTCTGCTCCAAAACTCTATGGTTTTCTGCCGCAGAGAATTGCACCCTCAACTCCCGCGTGCAAGGTGAGGATACCAAGCCCTACACTATCAAGGATGGTAGTTAGAGCGAGGGCAACACCGGTCACTATCATATGGACAGCCACAAACACACTCTTTTCATATGGAAGTCCATTCCTTCACACTCTCTTCATGTTACCATCATCCCAGAGATTATTCTGATAAAACAGCTTTGCACTGCCTCTGTGACAAGGAGACCATTGATTTAGAAAGGTCAGAAAGTCTGTCCACAATAGCCGAAATACTGCCTCAACAACACTCCACAACTCCTACACATGATTCATTTTGTAATGAAGGCTGACATTTCATTTCCTGTCCTGGTTTATGGATGCCCTGCATGAATTCTGTTCGCGACGTGTGACCAAGGACATTCTGGTCCTTTTTGGCAAAAGCACTTCCCAACCTCTCACCTTCTAATAAATACAACATGAAAAGGAATGTATAAGTTCACAAAAAAGAACAAAGGAAATTTACAGCCCAGGAAAAGGCCCTTTGGCCCCCAAGTCTGAGCCGATCCAAATGTACTGTCTAAACCTGTCGGTCAATTCCTAAGCATCTGTATCCCTCTGCTCTCCATCTACTACATCTGTCCACATGCATCTTAAATGAATCTACCGTGCCTGCCTCTACCACCTCTGCTGGCAACGCCTTCCAAACGGCCACCACCCTCTGTGTGAAGTACTTGCCGCATGTATCCCCCTTAATCTTTCTACCTCTCACCTTGAAAGTTTGACCTCTCGTTTTTGAATCCTTCACCCTGGGAAAAAGCTTGTCTCTATCCACCCTGTCTATACCCTTCACGATTTTTTAAACCTCAATCAGGTCCCCCCTCAACCTCCTTTTCATTAATGAAATAAACCTAACCTACTCAATCTTTCTTCATAGTCAGCACCTTCCATCCTCGTAAACCTTCTCTGCACCCTCCAAAAAGCGTCTATATCCTTTTGATAATGTGGCGACCAGAACTGTATACAGAATTCTAAGTGCGGCTGAACCAATGTCTTGTACAATGTTAACATGATTTGCCAGCTCGTATACTCAATACGATGTCCAATGAATGCAAGCAAACCATATTCCTTCTTGACTACTCTATCCACCTATGCAGCAACCTTCAGGGTGCAATGGACCTGCACTCCCAGATCTCTCTGCCCAATAACTTTTCTCAAGGCTCTTCCGTTCATTGTATAATTACTCTAGAATTAGTCTTGCCTCCATGCATTCCCTCACATTTGTCTGGATTGAAAACCATCTGCCAACTTCCGCCCAGATCTCCAGTTCCTCTATATCCTCCTGCATTTTCTGACAGTCCCTTATGCTTTCTGCTACTCCAACAATCTTCGTGTCATCTGCAATCTTGCTGATCATACCAACAGTGTCCTCTTCCAGATCATTTATTTATGTCACAAACAACAGTTGCCCCAACACTGGCCCCTGTGGATCGCCACTGGTCACCTTTCACCATTTCGAGAAACTCCCTTGAAATACTCCTCTCTGTCTCCTGTTTCTCAACCAATTCTTTATCCACCTAGCTAGAATACCCTGCACACCATATGACTTCAATTTCTCCATTCGTCTACCATGGGGAATCTTATCAAACGCCTTACTAAAGTCCATGTATATGACATCTACAGCCCTTCTTACATCTAGCAAATTGCTCACTTCCCCAAAGAGCGCAATTAAGTTGGTAAGGCACGATCTCCCCTGCACAAAACCATTTTGCCTATCACTGTAAACCCATTCTTTTCTAAATATAAGTAGATCCTAACCCTCAGTACCTTCTCCAGCAACTTTCCCAACACTGACGTCATGCACAAAACTTCTATCTCTAATCTCAACATTCACCATGTTCCTCTCCTCAGTGAACACTGATGCAAAGTAATCACTCAGAATCTCACCCATTCTCTCCGGTTCGACACACAGCCTTCCTTCGTTATCCTTTAGTGGACCAATCCTTTCTCTAGTTACCCTCTTGCTTCTTGTATAAGAATAAAATGCTTAGTGATTCTCCTTAATTCTGCTCACTAAAGCTATTTCATAAGCCGATTAAACCCGCTTGATTCCTCTTTTAAGACTTGTCCTACTTTTCCGATATTTTTCCATGGCCCCTTCTGTTCTTAGCTGCCTCTTCTTGTATAAGAATAAAATGCTTAGTGATTCTCCTTAATTCTGCTCGCTAAAGCTATTTCATAAGCCGATTAAACCCGCTTGATTCCTCTTTTAAGACTTGTCCTCCTTTTCCGATATTCTTCCATGGCCCCTTCTGTTCTTAGCTGCCTAGACCTTATGTATGCTTCCCTTTTCCTCTTGGCTAGTTGTAGAATTTCTCGTGTCATCCACGGTTCACGAATGTTGCACTTCCTATCCTTTGCCTTCAACGGGACATGCCTATCCTGCACTATCCTTTACCTACCTTTCAAAGCATCCCACGTCTCAAATGTGGACTTCCCTTCAAATAGCTGTGTCCATTCCACATTTCCGAGCTTCTGCCGATTTTTGATATAATTGGTCTTGGCTCAGTTTAGTACTCTTCCCTAAGGACCACTCTCTTCTTTATCCATGAGTATTCTAAAACTTACAGAATTGTGGTCACTGTTCCCAAAGAAATCCCCCACCGCAACTTCTACCACCTGCCCTGGCTTGTTCCCCAGTACCAGGTCCAATATGGCCCTTCCCTCGTCGGACTATTGACATACTGCAGGAGAAAACTTTCCTGGACATTTCTTACAAATTCCACCCCATCCAGACCTCTGACGCTAAGTATATCCCAGTCAATGTTGGGAAAATTAACATCTCTCATCACCACTACCCTGTTGCATCTACATATTTCCAAAATCTGTTTACCTATTTGTTCTTCTACCACATGCTCACTGTCGGGAGGCCTGTAATACAGCCCCAACAGTGTAATTGCACTCTTCTAATTTCTCTGCTCCACCCATAATGCCTCACTAACCAAGACCTCCATAGTGCACTCCTTTAGCACAGCCGTGATATCGTCCTTGAACAGCAATGCAACTCCACCCCTCCCTTTTACTTCCCTCCCTGTCCTGTCTGAACCGTCTATATCCAGGGATGTTTAATTGCCAATTTTCATGCCCTTCCTTCAACCAAGTCTCTGTGATTTCAATGACATGATACTCGCAGGCACCAATCATAGCCCTAAGTTCATCTGCCTTTCACACTATACTCCATGAATTAAAGTCGATGCATTTTAGGCTCCCAGTTTTTTTTTGTGCGCATCTACTCTCTGTCTACTCTTCCCTTTATGAATGCAATCTTCATAATTCTTACAGTCTCCGGTCTCCACATCACTGCCTACTTGTTTTCTCTTCTGATTCCCAGTCTCCTGCCACATTAGTTTAAATATTCCCAAATGCAGTAGAAAAAACCCACGAAGGACATTGGTTCCAGTCTGGTTCAGATGTAGACCGTCCATTTTGTAATAGTCCCACCTGCCCCAGAACCGGTCCCAATGTCCAATAAATTGAGCCCCTCCCTTCTACACCATCTCTCAAGCCATGTGTTCAACCTGTTTTCTTTTTTTAATTTCTACGCTGGCTAGCACGTGGCACTGGTAGTAATCCCCAGACCACCACATTTAAGGTCCTCCTCTTTAACTTCTCTACGAGATCCCTGAATTCTTCTTTGAGGACCTCATCTCATTTTCTACTTATATCGTTGGTGTCCATAAGCACCAAGACAACTGGCTGTTCACCCTCCCCTTTTAGAATGCTCTGTAGCTGATCGATGGCATGTGAGGCAACATACCATCCTGACCTGAGCACCTGTGAGGCAGCATACCATCCAGAAGTCCCATTCCGGCCACATAATCGCCTATCTACTCCCTTCACAAGACAATTCCCTGTGACAATGGTCCTACGAGTCGTTTTACCGCCCTTCAGAACAGCAGTGTCTACCACGATGCCATGAACCATGCAACTGCTGCCCTCCCCTGGTAAGTAATCTCCCCCAACAGCATGCAAAACGGTATACCTGTTTTGGAGGGAGATGACGGCAGGGGACACCTGCACTGTCTTCTTACTATTTTTCTTTCTTTTGGTCACCCATTAACTGTCTCCCTCAACAATTCTAAACTGTGTTGTGCCCAGATCACTAAACGTGCTATCCACGGCATCCTCCGCATTACAGATGCTACACATTGAGTCCATCCGCAGCTCCAGAGTCATCATGCGGTCAAACAAGAGCTGCAGCTGGACACACTTCTTGCAAGTGTAAGAGTCTGGAGCGTCAGCCAATTTCCTAAGCTCCCACATCAAGCAAGAGGCACAGGCCACGGGTCTAAGTCAACCATTGTTGTTTTGCTAAAAGGTTGACATAATACAGTGGAAGTTTATAGTATCCATTTGTCAGGCCTTTGACGACTCACTTAACCTGTATTTCTCTATAGCGCCCCAATGTCCTATGAAGTTATTTTTTAGCCTTTCTATGTCATGTCTTACATTTCATGATTTCCCTTATCCATGGTGTGTGTGTGTGTGTGCGTGTGTGTGTGTTTGCGTGTGTGAGAGAGAGTGACAGGGAGAGAGGGGTGTTGACAAGAATCCTATTGTTATTTTGGTATACTCTAATTATATTCAGGGGTTCAGCCTTTTTTACATGAATGTTCATTACTTCGGTGTTTGTTTGGAACTGGGAATTAACCGGAGTTCAGAATGGTTAGGATAATGTAACTTGAGCAGCTATTCAAAACAAATCTGTATCTGCTCAAATCTTTCAAGTATTGACTCACAGTCCATGACTCACGAAGGAATTAATATAAAGCTGACATGACATAGAAAGGCTAAAAAATAACTTCATAGGACATTGGGGCGCTATAGAGAAATACAGGTTAAGTGAGTCGTCAAAGGCCTGACAAATAGAGCTTTACCTGGATAAAAGTGAAGTTTTCCATTTTGACTGGAAGAAAAGCATTTTGTTTTGTTAGAGGGAGATTCCATAGCTCTGAGATGCAGTGGGATCAGTGTGTAACATTACCTGAATCACAAAGTGCTAGCAGTACGTAATTAGGACAGTGAATAAATGTTTTCCTTTTATCGTGGGGAATTTAAACACAACAGTAGAGAGCACTGTTGAGCTTGTATCTTGAATACTCTAATTCTTATCGGTCACCCTGTTGATGGAAGGAAGTAAATACGTTGGAGGCAATTCGGAGAATGCTTACCAGAATAATACTTACAGAATGACTTGTCATATAAAGGGAATCCGGATAGTCTAGGCTTTTTGTCAGTTTGTAGTAAGGAGAGGAAGAGGCAAATTAATTGAAACAAGATGTTTCCTCTGACAGAAGGGACGGGAATGAAGGATTGCTGTCTAAATGTCAGTGGTTGCCCATTTAAAACACATCGAGATGCTTTGTTTTCTCTCAAAATGTGGAAACTCTGGCACGCTATTCAAGCAGATTTATGGAATATTTTAAAGGCAAACCTAAACAGTTTATTGTTGAGAGAGAGATGGCGAAAGGTTTTCAGGGTAGACAGGAATGTGGATTTAAAGTTACAATTAATGAGACATATTCATGTTGAATATCTAACTCATCCCTGTTTGTATGGGGTGTGGCTAGTTGATTAAACTGACAAATTGGAGTTTCAATGTAAAGATTCCACAAACAAGTTTATAATGCTGAAATCCTCCATCTTCAGAGCTTTTTCAATGGTTGAATTTTTCAAGTGTTTGTTTAAAACTTGTGCTGTAACACTAATTGCCGATATGGAAACTGTGACACTTCCAAGGCAGAAGAGATTCCAGCAATTAATGCAGTGATCACAAAGAAAGTTTTAGTCCAATGTGTGACTTCATTAAGATTCATCTAGAACACAACAATGTGAAAGAAAATGAGTGCCACTTCCTGTAAGTTCTATGGAGGGGCTTCTGTCTGGGTAATGCCACAGCAATGCAACAAACACCAACCTACGGCAGTCACATTAACAAAGTTGCTTTAATATGTCTATAATGTTTGCATTTTTCTGAGAGGTTAGAGATTTTGTTTAAAAAATAGTTGCATCAATACAAAACCTTCAAAAGTGGTCAGTGGAAAATTGCTTCCCCATTCAATATTCAGATCTCAATTTGTATTCGAACATTTAGATAGCTGAACTCTGAAGAAAAAATAAAGATATTGAATAATTAGGATTCCTATATCCTCTGTTCCCCTCATTCTGCCTGTGATGTCTTTCAAAGCCCCTATGAAAGTTTCAAAGAAAAGACCTACTGTTTTCCATTGTCCCATTACCTCTGGAAGTTGATCTACTGAATAAATACAGTTGATCAAAGAATATAATACTGAATCCCTGAGCATCCAGCAATTTTATACCAGTCATCAGCCATTTGTGCATACAAGACCTAGCTTAAAATGTCGTCTTTCAAGACTAATTTCAGCTGCGTATACTGTGAAGAACCGGGAAATCTAATTTCTCTAGGAAAAGTTGCAGAAAATAAGTTTGCTCCAGTTTGTGTATAAATGATCCTTGATTCAGAAATCAAAGACGTGAAAGGAAATTGCTGGAGAGCTGTTATTTAGATTGTTCAGGGGCTGCCTCTTGAAAGCATGTGACAGCAGTGCCACAAACACCTTTGCAGACCAGACCACAGCAATCGCACTGAATTTGCATCCCTAATGCTTGCTTTGTTCCTACTGATTGATGCTCTTATTTAACTAGAACAACAGAAAGCATCCAAATAAAACCCGAATGAACTGCGAATGCTGTAAATCAGAAGAAAAGCAGAGTTGCTGGAAAAGCCATTGCTTTAAAACATCCCAATCTCTTCAGTGAAACGTTTCCCCTTCATCAGCCCGGTCCTGAACGTATTACCTTCCATTCACCTCTCTGGTCTATACTGCAAGGAAAAATTCCATCTCCCCGACATTCACTGCCTCTCCCCCTACCTGTGCTCTGACTTCTTGCAAACCAGTTATGTAAGTTTGACAAAAAAAAATCACCAACTCATGCAATCATCCTTCTGCAGTGTGAGCAGTTTTTTTTTAAAAAAAAACAGCTGAATAAGTGCTGTAATACTGAATCCAGATCCTTCAGCCATTCCAGCAGCTGGCACACAATTGTATATGCAAACAAATGCTGATTTCAGTGACGAAACATGCCTGTTCAATTGCAAGCCTGGTAAACGTGACAGCCTAAACTGCGATGGAGATGGGAAATCATGCCTTCCAAATCTAAGTCCGTCTCGAAAAAGTATGTTTGATACGATATGTGACCATGATTTTGCTTCATTCAGAGTACAAGAAAGTGAAAGTAAGTTTCTGGTGGGCAGGCAGTTATGGTAAGATAACGTACAGACACTTCATGAAAACCCCACACAGCAGTGCAGAGATTACCATTCCCGACCATAGCAATCACATACTGCCTCTCCATTATCCACACTGTTCTTTGGGTCGGAGAGTTCTTTCAAAACAAACAATTTAATGAGAGGACATCAAGGAAGCTTGAATTCAAAATTGCTTGCAAAGTTGGGTTACTTATTCCTGATCATTTTAGTCTCTTAAAATGAATATATTCAATAAATATGTATCCCATCACACACTCACCCTTATCATCAGCTATAGTGTCCTATGGAAGGGTTTGAAGAATAAAATCAGGATTGATTGCAGTATCCGTCTGGATTGTAAGAAGTTTAACAAAAGCAGCTGAACTCAAGCTGCATTACTGAATCGAGAGTATTCAGCCATTCAAGCAGCTAGATTAGATTAGATTACTTACAGTTTGGAAACAGGCCCTTCGGCCCAACAAGTCCACACCGCCCCACCGAAGCGCAACCCATTCATACCCCTAACCTAACACTACGGGCAATTTAGCATGGCCAATTCACCTAACCTGCACATCTTTGCACTGTGGGAGGAAACCGGAGCACCCGGAGGAAACCCACGCAGACACGGAGAGAACGTGCAAACTCCACACAGTCAGTCGCCTGAGGCGGGAATTGAACCTGGGTCTCTGGCGCTGTGAGGCAGCAGTGCTCACCACTTTGCCATGTTCCGCACGTCAATAATACTCAATAGTTGGCACTCAATAGTAGCTGGAGGCAAATGCTAACATAAGGACTTAATTTATCTTGCCTGACCAGTTACAGGCATGGCAAGTTTGACAATCCAAACTGCTTGGGATAGGGGAAATGTAGTTCTCCAGGATTGTTTGCAATAACTACAACATATGTTTGATCTTTTACGTAATTCGTGCTTCATTTGATATTATATTCTCCAAGGCAATTACTGGAGAACAAGCAGTTCCTGTGAAGTTATGTAGATATTTCCTTCTGCATCCAGGAACCATGGAGCAGGCCCTAGTTACCACACTCAGCTTAACCCGCAAAATATGGATTACATGCAGAAGTTGGAAGATGGTGTTCTTTCTTACACAAGACCTTTGCAGTCATAATTTTATGAATTCTGGTGAAGCCTGCTGTTGAACTGAGAGCTGGATTATAACGCGATGGTTAGCAGTGCTATGGGTGGCATGGTACTGACAGTAGCTAATACAGAAGTTGCTGCCTGGTCACAAACAATTATTGAAATTGCATGATCCCAGGAGCTAACAGCAATAACAGAGTGAACGCAGGGCAACGACGTTTCCTTTGCTGCCATTAGTGATGGGGATTGCTGAGCCTGTACTAAAGAGATTTCCAGGCAAAAGCTCACTGTGGGAGTTGAGGAGCTCTATTGTTCACAACATAGACAGACATGAGTGGCTCTCAAATGGTGCCTTCATTTGCCCACCACTGACAAGATAATATAATGGTGCAGAAGGGATTGGGTTTTGATCCTGAACTCCCCACCACTTGGCCTGACTCATCAGAATCTTGGCAAGAGCCAGTTGACGTGGAAAATTCAGCCCTGTATGTCGAGACAGTACCAAAGGTCCTCATTGGAGACATTGAAAAATTGATTGCCTCGTCTCCATTTGGGCCTGGAGCTCTTTAGTTGAGATATTTTGAGACGTTTCAACAAGTATAAAGTATTGAAGAAATGAATTGGTTGCATCGTATCTCCCTTTCTTTGCTCCCACACTCCACCCCATAACCTTGTCTTGCAAACAGCCAATGAGGGTTTTGGGGAAATAAATCACCATCTACTGTAATTGTGCCTTGAACTAGTTTTACAAAACTAGCTGTCCATGGCTTGAAATACTTACTCAATGTTTCAGGTTAATAATGATGATTTTATTGTGGATATAGATGTGCGCTTAAAATGACTGAATAGCACTTTTCTGACTATTAGCAGACCACCTGACAGTCCATAGTACAAGGTCGATGGAAAACTGTACACTCCAAAATCTATCATGAAAAAAGTAAGTTTGAAAACAATATGTGATTAATGTTTTGTTTCATTCAGAGTACCCAAAATAGAAAGGAAATTACTTTCTAGGTACTTTTCAGGAAACATCACACAGCAGCGCAGGGAACACCACTCCAGGCAAGAGCATTTTCATTACTGTCTCTCTGTTATCTGCATTAGAATTCGGGCTTCAGAACTTTGGTTCAAGAATATTGTATTAGGAGAGGACATCAAATATACTTCATTGTAAGTTTGCTTGCATTTTGTTATTGAAGTTTCTAAACTCTGAATATGAATACATTCAAGAACTTGATATCCCCTTTCTGTGGCTAATCGTTATCACCAGCAACAAAGGTTTTGAAGAACAAATTCACCATCTATTGCAGTCACCCATCTGGAGTGTGACCAGTTTCACTCAAACGGCTGAATGCAGGCTGCAGTCCTGAATCCAGAATCTTCAGTCTCTCAAACAGCTGGCACACAATTGTGGGATGGAGCCAAATGCTTATTTAAATAACTTTATATTTCTTTTATGACTAATTGCAGGCATGGTAAGTGCGACAATCCAAACTGCGATGGAAATGAAACCTATAATTCGTCAGGAAGAACTGAAGAAATTAAAGAGTCAGTTTGATCCAAAGTGCAATTTAATTCCTGATTAATATTGTATTTGGAATAAAGGTTATTGCTGGAGAACCAGCAATTCCTGTGAAGTTATGTCGATATTTCCTTCTGCATACATGCGAGAACAATGTCAAATACGCTATTCCAGGCCATAGTTAGCACATGACAGAAACTGCTGGGCCTCTGCCTCCCAAGTGGGTATTTTTTCTAGAAGTTAGATTGTGGTGGTCTTTCTTAAAAACAAGCCATTTGCAGTAATAATGTCGTGAACTGTGGTGGAGCCCTGCTGCTTGGACTGAGAGCTGGACCCAGCGCTGCTGTGAATGATGGTACCACTAATGTTGGCATGCTGCTGATGTGGACTGATCAAGAAGCTGTTGCGGGGTCACTATCCCAAGAAGGAAACGGCCAAATCTCAAGAGCTGATGGATCAATTGGAGCAATAGCAGAGTGGCAAACCTTTCTGTGCCACTATTAATGTTTACAATTGCTGAGCCCTTTGATGAGGAAAAGTCAATCCTGTATGTAGAACGAGAATTCAAAGCTGTTAAATGGAGAAATTGGACAGTTAGTTGCCCTTCTATAATTGCCCTCAGCTCTTTATTTGAGACTTTTCTAGACTGTGCAACACGTGTAAAGTATTGAAGAAATGGGTTTGTCACATCCTTCATTCCCATGTTCCAGCCTGACTGTCAGTGTCTTGAAATCCTGACACTCTTATTCAAGTTTCTAAAAATGTTTTTAGTCTGAACGTAAATGTTTGCTTCAATTGACTTAATGGCACTTGAAGACCATTTGCAGCTCTGAAAACATCAACTGCTGAAAGTGCGAGGGAGCTGGTGTTTCTGCTTCTCCAGAAACTAAGAAGGTCATTGAAAAGTAAGCTGAACACAATGTGTGACTGTCTACTAATAGCTAGCAGATCTGGCTGCATTTGTGGAGTGAAAGCAGAGTTAATGTTTTTCGTTGAATGACTCATGTTCACAACCTCACTTGACTCCAGGTGAACTCTGCTTTCTCTCCACAGATGCTGCAAAATATGTTGAGTTTCTCCAGCAACTTTTGAATTTCTTTCAGATTGTCAAGTTCCACAGTTTGTTATTTTACATTAAAAAAATTATTGACTGGCATATAATCTTTGCTCTATCGTTAGTCTTGTAAAAAAATATTTCAGGTGAAGGTTGCATTGAATGCTGCAGACCTGATGCTGGGACTGAAACCTGGAGGTTTTGGCGTATGCTAAGGATGGTATATTGCCAGCAGTGACCAATGAAGAGATTCTTCATTGATGAAGGGCTTTTGCCCGAAACGGCGATTTTCCTGCTCCTCAGATGCTGCCTGACCTGCTGTGCTTTTCCAGCTCCATTCAAATATAAAATAAGAGATTCTTGCCAGGGTTACTCATCAGTTGACTGTGCAGCTTAGTTTCAAGAGTTGCTACTCCAGTAAGAGGGAGGACAGATCAACACATTTCTGAGCCCTACTGTTCATACTGATCATTGCTGAGGCTGCAAAGGTGGGCACAATCAGGGAAATGATGGAGGCAGGCCTGAGAGATCATGGAGAGTCAAGATGTCAAAGAGAACTGGTCTATGTCAGCATGGCTTAGCAATGAGAAGGTGCCAGTGTCCCGACCTGCCATTTTCTAAATCCTACCACCTCCCAGTTAAAAGCCAGTGAATAATTGAGCATGCATTAACACAAAGTCGTTCAATAATCATTTGCAGACCTTCAATGTTCAGGCCTTCAGTTGTTCACTTCAAAGCACTGGACTGTGCAATGAGGCTAAACATATTGAAAACACATTGACTACCAAACTCTCTGCTTCCCAATGCTATTACATCGGCCACCTCCCCTCACCCCATCTCTTCAAAAAGAACAGACCATGGTGTCCTGCAAACCTCTGTGCAAGTTGAAAAAAGGCAACATATATTGCAGTCATAGCTTTTTAAAGTGGCCTTTTTTAACAGAATGTAACGTGAACAGGAATTTCTGGAAAGCAGGAATTTCTGTAAGATTCCTCTTGACAACATCTCCCAGTGCTATAGCAAACACCACCATTCCAGACTACAGCCCCTCCCAATATTTGCATTACTCCTGGTGAGTAGAATGATTCCTCTTTTTTTTTTTAAAAAAATGTTGTATCAGCTCAATAGAGCCTTTTGATCTTCAGGGTTTATTTCCAAATGTTTGCAAGTTGTTTATAGGTGTAAGCCTTTTGCTTAATTTGTGCTTCATGATGTTTTGTGACAGGGGACGCTTTGACAGACCAGATCGTCAGGAGGATGGGAATCAAAGTTTGCCAGACGTGAGGGCAAACATGAGGAAACAAGTTTGATTTGATCTGATTTTGATGTGGTTTAATTATGCTGCATTTGGAATACAACAATGTGAAAAGGGAATGTTGGAGAACCAATGGTTCCTTTAAAATGTTTTGTGCAATGCGACAAATGCCAGTTCAGACAACAGCAGCTCCATTAAAGAGGCTGCTAGACTGCCTCCCAAGGAATTTAATATTAGTGACAGAGTTGTCTTAACCAGTAGTACCACCACCCTAAATGCTGAGACGGGAAATTACTTGCTGATCAATATTGAGGTTCTGTTTCTGGCCATTGCAGCTATAGTGAAAATACTGAAGAATTGGTTTCCTCTCCTTCACCCCACCTAATCGCTTCTCTTTGTTTCTCTTTCCTGCTCATCTTCACTCCCCCACCCACCATTCCACACTCCCTCCAGAATCATTGCCATGGCCTCCAGACTTTGGTGACATTTGATGAAATGTGGCTATGGAATGGGACCAGCTCCTGGTCTCCACGCCTTGTTTATCTCCCATACAATGTCGCCATTGAATGCTTCGCACTTTTTATAATTTAAGTTGACCAGAGGTCATGTGTATCACGGAGTCAGGCATATTCCCTAGTAATAGTTATTTGTTTGAATCAAACTTACAAAGTGCTTTCATGGTGAATTAAATACAGGCAGCATCACATCCACACCGTTTCACTGATGTCATCAATTAATCGAACCTAAATACCGAGGTCATTACACTGCTCTGGGTCAGAGACCTGTAATTACTTCTGGGTTTATTATGGTCAGATCTTGCAGTAAACTCCGGATGGATGAAAGAGCAGGAAAGGAAAATGAATATATTTTTTTTCAACAATGCAGCCAATACTGACTAATATGACATGAACCTTCAGTGAATTTGAAAAATGAGAAATTACTATATTCGGATTCTGAATCAAACATTGAGTTACAAATTGTGCTTGTTCGGGTTAAATTAGCAATAGTATGTGAATAGCTTGAGTTTCTTTTTTCTAAGATCAGGAAGTTAAACTTAAATCCTTACATTTGGGATGTTTTCCCTCTGTCCCAGTGCAGAAAGTCTTTATTTGACCTCTTTATTCCCCAACCACCAGCTCCTACCCTCACAGCCAAAACTCTCGATGTTGATAAGAAGTGCCAAATATTAACTTGGTGATCATGCACATATTTAAAATGATCTAACTGATTCTTTATGATGAGTTGCAGCTGGGAAAATGTTGACACCTCACACTGTGAATGAGGTGGAAACCTAAGTTTGTCAGAATCAAAAGGAAACAGATTGGCAAGTAAGTCTGGTATAATGTCTGGTATAATGTCTGGTATGTTAGGGATCCAATATTGTGAAAGGGAAGTGCTGGCAGTTGTTGTAAGATTATGTCAGGGTTGCCTCACGAAGGCATCCAATGGCAGTGTGGTGAACACTAACACAGATGAGAACAATCACAGAAAACAACTGCTTGACTGGTTCAGAAATGCTTGGCTTATTTTGAGAGACCAATCTTGAATCAGCATAAAACATCCAAAGTTTTTCAATGGTCGGTTGAATTTTCCTTGTTTTTTTAGTATGAAGGTCTTGCATAGCCCAGAAATGGCTATAAACAATGGTGACATACTAAATAAACGGTTTACTCTTCTTTTCACCCTGTACTGTCTCCTCCACACCCCAACCCCAGCATTCCCCCAGTGTGGTGTACTGTAGACATCCTGCGGAAGTCAAAAGAACCACATACCAACACGACCAAGATGGTTCATGATGCATC
>NW_025214771.1:14512-17069 GCF_004010195.1 Chiloscyllium plagiosum | reverse complement strand
GGGGAGTGAGGGGGAGAGTGGGATTAGACTTGGTGGGATATTAAAGGGAGTGGGGAGTGATGGCGGAGAGTGGGATTAGACTGGGTGGGATATTAATGGGAGCAGGGAGTGAGGAGGTGAGAGTGGGATTAGACTGGGAGGGATATTAAAGGGAGCGGGGAGTGAGGGGGGAGAGTGGGATTAGACTATATGGGATATTAACAGGAGCGAGGGGGGAGAGTGGGATTAGACCGGGTGGGATATTAAAGGATGAGACAGGGTGGGAAATGGAAGGGTTGGGTTGGGTTGGACTGGGCCGGAGATGACCGTTTTCTGGTGGAAGGCCACACTGTGATGGGGCAACGTCCATTTCCATGACAACGCTCTTCCTTGAACTGTAATATTCTGTGTCGCAAGGGCCTGACCTCCCTCCCTCCCTCCCTTCCTTCCTTCCTCTTTCTCAGTCCATCTGTTGGCTCCGAGAGAGAGAGCGAGCGAGCGTGGACCATGTTCCCGGGAGTCAGTTGCCTCTGGGAGCCCGCCAACGCCTCCAACTGGAGCTGCGACCCCTCGCTGTCCGAGTACCGCTACTTCGGTGCGTCGCTGGGTCTGCTGGTGACTGCGGTGGGGGCCACCGGGAACACTCTGACCCTCCTGGCCTACGCGGTGGACCCCCGCCTGAGGAGCCGCTTCAACCTGCTGATCCTGAACCTGACGCTGTCCGACCTGCTCTACAGCGCGTTCCTGCAGCCCGTGACGGTCGCCAGCTACCTGAGGGCGGGCTGGACCGGGGGGCCCGATTCCTGCCGGGCCTTCGGCCTACTGGTCTTCACCTCCAACCTGGTCTCCATCCTCAACCTGGCCCTCATCGCCGGGGCCCGCTATGCCCTGGTGAAGTGCCCCCGGGGCTTCCGGGAGGTCTCGGGGCGCCCCTGGGCCCCGCCCGTCTTCCTCGGCGCCCCCTGGCTCATCTCCTTCGGCCTCCTGGCCCCCTTCTGGTGCGTCTACGACTTCCTGCCGAGCGTGTGCTCCTGCAGCCTCCACCCGACCCGGGGCCGGGCCTACACCACCGCCCTGCACGTGCTCACCTTCGGCCTCGGCCTGGCCTCCATCGGCGTCTTCTACCTGCTCATCTACCGCAAGGTCCGGTCGACCGGGAGGGCGGCGCGCAGCTACAGGGTGCCGCGGCCTGCTGAGGCCTCCAGCTCCCGGCCGGAGGGGCAGGAGGAAGAGGAGGAGGTGGACGGGGGGACGCAGGGGGAGGAGGGCAGCGAGGCCACGGGCTCCGCGCGGAGGTCAGAGGGCCAGCCGATGGCGCGGAGGAAGCCCAGGGCAAGGAGGCGCGGCAGCTCCCCGGACGCCAGGAGGGTGACCGCCATGTGCTTCGCCGTCTTCCTGGTCTACCTGGCGTGCTACCTGCCGTTCTGCCTGGCCAACCTGTTCCGCCGGGGCCTGCCCGCCATCGTCCGCACCCTGGCCGGGAACATCACCTGGCTCAACAGCTGCGCCAACCCGGTGCTCTACGCCGTCATGAACCGGCAGTTCCGGGACGCCTACGGACGGGTCCTGAGGCTGCCCTGCTCCCTGTGCGCCTCCCGGGGGCAACGGGGACTGCGCTAGAGGGGGAGGGGAGCGGGGGGGGGGGGGGGGGGGTCGGTGAGCGGGGGACAGGGAGCGGAGGGGTGGGACGGTCAGTGAGCTGGGGGCCCGAGCTGAGGGGGGAGACGGTCAGTGGGCTGAGGTCATGGAGCTGAGGGGTGGATGGTCAGTGGGCTGTGGTTATGGAGCGGAGTGGGGGATGGTCAGTGAGCTGAGGACATGGAGCGGAACGGGGGGCTGATATTGGACTGGGAACCGAGGCGGGTGGTTAGCGTTGTGCAAGCCCAGTCAGGTGGAAGCCCCATGCGCTGAGCTACTGCAGGCTCTTGATAGAAAGACTGTAATGATTATCTTCTTAACTTTATTTCTTTTATGAATAACTGTACGGTGATGTAACTTTTCTTTTCATTTCTCTCTGTCGTATGTAACATTTGTACCTCGGTACTGTGTAGCTAAGATGGCACCATGTGTAGTGACAGTTTTCACTGTACTCCTGTACTTCTGCACTTGAATACACGTGACAACAAACTGAATTCCAATTCTAATTCCATGCGCAGTTGAAGATAGCAGCCAAGGTCTTGCAGTGGCCAAGAAGGAGACTCTCTGGATGATTGCTGAGGTCAGAGAAACTGAAGCTCAGAATGTCAGAGAAAGATTCAATTGAATTTTTCAAACTCCTGTGGAGTTTTGATAAAGCTGACCGGGAGCAAGGCTTGAAGTTGACACATGGGCAGGCAAACCTCAAAATGCAGCCACACTGCCCAAGAAAGTCTACTCTTTACAGCAAGCGATGAGAGAAAGGGCAGCAGCAAGCAGCGGAGAGAATCATCCTGTGCTCAGAGGAGTGAGCAAGGCCGGAGGGAACTGGGGAGAAAATGGGAAGCATGGGAAGACTGAGACCGGTAAGGCCAGAGAATGGTGGTGCTAGTGAGCGAGGCCGGGGGGGGGGGGGGGTGCTCACGCTGGGGACTGAGATCAA
>NW_025214771.1:11298-14322 GCF_004010195.1 Chiloscyllium plagiosum | reverse complement strand
CTCTGCATCTCTCTCTCTCGCCATACCTGTCTATCTGGTTTCTCTCTATCCATGTCTTGCTATCTCTCTCTCTCTGTTTCTATCACTCTCTCTGTGTATCTCTCTCTCTCTGTGTCACTCACTGATTTCTCTCATCCCATGTCTCTTTCTCCTCCTCTCACTGCGTTGATTTCTCTCTCTCTCTCTCATTCTGTCTCTATCTTTCTCTGTCTGTGTGTGTGCGCCCCTCTCTCTGCCTCTCGCTGTCGCTCTCCCTGTCACTTTCTCACACACTTCCTCTCATCTGTCTATGCCTCTGTCTGCCTCTCTCTCACGTTCCCTCAATGTCTGCAGACCGAAGGGCATCTTTCCATGCTCTAACGTACACGCGTCCATCAGTACAGTGGATGTAACAGCTACCGAGGTGGTCCAGAGAGAGAGGGAGAGAGGGGCTTTATTTGGCAGGGTGTTTGAAAAAAATTGTTAACTCTTTTTTTTGGTGTGGTCTGTTTTTAAATGTTGTAACTGTCTTTCCCCCCCTCCCACGTCCTCAGGAACTTCATTCCCACGTGCGAACCACCCTCTGGGCTTTTAAAAAAAAATTACCCCTTGTTGTCTTTTTTTCTCATCCAATGTTGAAGATGTGGTCCCCCCCCCCCCCAAATTGAAATCCTCTACCCTCGGGGCTATGAGAACTGCCATTCACCCTGTCCGCGCCCCCCTCATGATTTTATAAACCTCTGTAAGGTCCCCCCTCAGCCTCCCCCACCCCAGGGGGGGAAAGACCTTGTCTATTTACCCCACCCTTGTGATTTTATAAACCTCTATAAGGTCACCCCTCAGCCTCCCCCACCCCAGGGGGGGGGAGAAAGACCTTGTCTATTTACCCAGAGGGTGGTGCGTGTGTGGGAGGAGCTGCCAGAGGAAGTGGTGGGGGGCTGGTACAATGACAGCATTTTAAAAGGCACCTGGACGGGGGACAGGAACAGGAAGGGGTTTAGAGGGAGATGGGGCCGAGCGCTGGGGAACGGGGACTGGATTGGGTTAGGGATCTCTGGGTCAGCACGGACGAGTTGGGCCGAAGGGTCTGTTTCTCTGTTGTACATCTCTAACTCTCATCCACGTGGCGATGTGAAAATGTGTGCACGTTCCTGTCATTTAGAAAGATTGACAGTAACTACTAGTGGTCATGTCCAGTAAAGACCTGTTATCAGATGTCCATGTGAACGCTTGTTAAAAATTTACCCCTTTAAATCATTTGAATCCAGTCAAATGCAGAGCAGAAAACCTAAGCCAAGCGATATTAACTTAAAATGCTGTGTTATCTGCGTTGTGGTTACTCTGTGGAAAGACTCCTGAATAATTGCGTTAAGTAGCAACAGTGTGTACCGTCTACAAGACCTCCCTGTGGAAACTCATCAAAAGACCCTCGGGCAGCACCTTTCAAACCCACCACCACTTCGGTCTGGAAGGACAAAGGGGCAGCAGATACACGGGAACACAACCCGCTGTGAGCTCAAACACCCCCCCCCCCCAAAACCAGGCCACTCACCGTCCCGACCTTGGGGATATACCTTCACTGAAATACCGAACGTCGGAATTTTTGGAAAGTCAACAGACTTTGAACAAGATATGTCAGAAGCTGGGAATACTGGGTAATGAAGTTGGGTGGGGGGGGTGGGGATTGTTGACTGGGAGTGCTTGTAAAATGTTAAGCGGGGTGGGGGGTGGGGGAGCGTTGCGTGGTCCCCTTAAAAGTTGGTGTGTTTTTCTCCCCCCTGTGCTCAGAGATTTAAAATGCAGGGACATAGAGAACTCGAACGAGAGCGTTTTGTACGGTAAAGCCATACAGTTGGCAGGTCAAGCAGCAATCTTTATCAAGGAATTTAACCAATCAATTTCAATCGGGCGCTTAGATACCAAACACCAATTAAATTTAAATCTGATGGTTTTGACAATGTAGGACTGATCCTATTGTAAGAAATATTGATGTGGGGGCCATCACTGATACAAAAAGAAGGGACAGTTGGACACAGTTCCCAGAGAAAGCTGCCATCCATTCGAGCTTACGGCCCTCAGCTCTCTCTCTCTCGAGAAAATAATTGGCTCTCTCAAACTCCTCTCTATCTGAGAGGAGGGACCAACAAGGCATTCATGACAGAAGAAGCGACAGAGAAGGCACGGAAGATTCCAGAAGACCCAAAACCCGGCTGTGATTTCAAAAGACCACATTCCACTGTTGTTATGCATGTGGGACTTTATTTATTGGAACAGCATACCAACAGAGTTTGGTTTTATTTGGGATTAGTTGGTAGTTAGAAGGGATTTTTTCGGGTTTGTCAATACTCTGGTTAATTGGAGCTACAGAAATAAAACTTAACTTTGTTGATTTGTGTCGGGGATTCATTTGACTTGATCGCTGCAGTGGGGAGGGCGGGTTTCAACCTCAACTCCATAGCGAGTGCCTCCCCTCCTTACTCACTCCCTCCTTCCCTCCCTCCCCCCCCCCAAATCATGTCCCACCATCGACAAGGCACGAGTCAGGAGGGTGAGGGAACACTCGCCCGGAGGGGGCCGGCTCGCACGCACACACTCGAGAAGCTCCATACCGTCTTGGGGGGGGGGGAGAGGGAGATGGGGGGGGGGGGGGGAGACAGAGCAGAGCAGAGCAGGAGATCCTCAGGAAGCACCGTGGCCATTTCCGTCCCGAAAGGACGAGGGGGAAACGGATACATGGGAACGCCTTCCCCTCCCTCCCAGCCACTCACCCTGGAAATATATCGCCGTTCCTTCACTGTCACTCAGTCAAAATCCTGACCCAGACACCCTAACCGTTCCCCAGCACTCGGCCGCATCTCCCTCTAAACCCTTCGTATTCATGTTCCCCCATCCAGATAACGATCCAAAAATCCCTAACCTAATCCGGTCCCCATTCCCCAGCACTCGGCCCATCTCCCTCTAAACCCCTTCCTGTTCCTGTCCCCCATCCAGGTGCCTTTTAAATGCTGTCATTGTACCAGTCCCCACCACTTCCTCTGGCAGCTC
>NW_025214771.1:4892-7580 GCF_004010195.1 Chiloscyllium plagiosum | reverse complement strand
AGAACTAGAGACAGTGAGAGAGAGAGAGAGAAGTAGAGACAGTGAGAGTGAGTGATGAAGAGAGAGAGAGAGAGAGACAAGGATTGAGAGAGCAGTGAAGATAGTGACGGGGGTGGGGTGGACACAAAGAAAGCAACAGAGAGGCTGTGAGGGATGGATGGATAGGGTGACGAAGGAGACAGAGAGGAAGAGACAGATGGCCAGCGTGAGAGAAGCAGAGAGAAATCCAATGTTGCTCTTAACGAGGAACCTGCAATCTCTCAGTCTGGCCACCAGGCCGCAGCAGATGACCATGGAACAGGGGCTCTGTCAGAAGTGAAACCTTCCCCGCATACCTTCCATCTCTTTGGGAGCTGGGGTGAAACCTCTGCAAAGGCTGGAGGAACAGCCTGAGGGTCTAGAACAACAAACCCCCACACCCCCAACCCCAGAGACAGGACTCACAAGCTCCAATGGAGGTAGAATTCACCTCCAGAGTAATCTCCCTAACCCAAAGCTGGGGCAGTGTGTCTAACTCTCTTTCTCTCTCCCCCCCCCCCCCCCTCGTTTCACTCCCTTTCTATCTCCTGTTAAACAAGGAGTGTCTGTCAGGGATCCCGTTAAAGAGGGAGTCTCTCTCTCTCTCTCCCTTTGTCAGGGACCCCTGTTAAAGATGAGTCTCTCTCTCTCTCTCTGTGTCAGATATCCCTGTTAAACAGGGAGTCTGTCTCCTCTCTCTGTCTGTCTCTCAGGGTTCCCTATTAAAGAGGGAGTCCACTCTCTATCTCTGTGTCTGTGTCAGGGACTCCTGTTAAAGAGGGAATCTCTCTCTCACTCTCTGTTTGTCAGGCACCTCTGTTAAATTGGGAATCTTTCTCTGTCTGTGTCTGTCTCTGACTCTCTCTCTCTCTCTCTGTCAGGAACCCCTGTTAAAGAGGGAACCTCTGTCTCACTCTGTCAGGCAACTCTGTTAAAGAGGGAGTCTTTCTCTGTCTCTCTCTCTCATTCTCTCTCTCTCTCTGTCTGCCTGCCTGTCTGTCAGGGATCCCTGTTAAAGAGAGAGTCTCTCTCTCTCACTCTCTCCCCCTTTGTCAGGGACCCCTGTTAAAGAGGGAGTCTCTCTCCTTTCTCTCTCTCTCTCTTCCTTTCTCTCTCTCTGTCTCTGTCTGTCTGTCAGGGACCCCTATTAAAGAGGGTCTCTCTCTCTCTGTCTCTGTCAGGGAACCCTGTTAAAGAGGGAATCTCTCTCTCTCTCTCTGTCAGAGACTCCTGTTAAAGAGGGAGTCTCTCTCTGTCTGTCTGCCTCTCACTCTCCCTGTCTTTCTCCCTCTCAATCTCTCTCTCTGTGTCTGCTGTCTGTCTGGGATCCCTGTTAAAGACGGAGTCTCTCTCTCTCTCTGTTTATGTCTCTCTGTCAGGGACTCCTATTAAAGAGGGTCTCTCTCTGTCTCTGTCTGTGTCAGGGATCCCTGTTAAAGAGGGAGTCTCTCTCTCTCTCTGTGTCGTTCCCTGGTCTCCGTATCCCCCTCGGTTATGTTCAGAGCTGGGAGGCTGAGCTCTGATTTGGAACAAAGTCGCCATCAGATCCCCAGTTGGGGAATGCGCCGCGTAATTCTCACCCTGCTCCTCCCCGCACCAACACTGTCTCCTTCCACTACTCTCTGCCCCATCTGCATTTCTCCAGCGCCTGTCAGGTGCCCGGGGGGAACGTGGACTTTAGCGAGTGATCCACCTTGATCTCTGGGACAGTGAAGCCCTTTGCAACACTGAAAAGGAGAAACCAAGAACAGCAGCTATCGGAAACCCGAAAGAAAACGGCTGGGTTTCTTAAAATTCTGTCCGGGAAGCGAGGGGCAGCATGGCTGACCATCCATCCCAGGATGCACAGGGGCAGTGACAGTCCTCTATTAAGTTCAATGGGAGTGTGTGCTGCTCTGGGCCATTGTGTGCAGAGGACCCTGGAGTTAGCTACTCTGTCCTGGGTCACTGCATCCCTCGGGACCCCATCAAATACGTCCTTGGTGCTACAATTCAACTCAGATTTTATTTCCTTCGGTGGATACGTCAATAAAGGACAATGCATTGTTGCATTCCTAATTTAATCACGAAGGTCAGGGAGAGGCTGTGCCCAATTAGAGGTTTCAGAGGGAGTACCTAACCCCTTTCGCTCCAACCACCCTTCCCCCAGAATGAGCTACAGCTCTCTAAGTTCCACATCAGATTCCTTTCTCCCAATGAGCCAAATCCCCAGGCAGTTTTCCCTCGTTTATACAAGCGATTCGGATGTGAACATAAGGGAGATGCAGTCAATAGGTTTGCAGACGAGCCAGAATTGGGGGTGTTGTGGACAGCGAGGGAGGTCACCTCAGAGTACAACAGGATCTCAATCAGATGGGCCGAAGGGCTGTGACACACACAGATAGGGAGGGGGTGTAGGGACTTGGAGGGGCTGAGTTTAATTCAGATAAATGCGAGGCGCTGTATTTTGGGAAGGTAAATCTTAGCAGGACTTATACACTTAATGGTAAGGTCCTGGGGAGTGTTGCTGAATCAAGAGACCTTGGAGTGCAGGTTCATAGCTCCTTGAAATTGGAGTCGCAGCTAGATAGGATAGTGAAGGAGGTGTTGGGTATGCTTTCCTTTATTGGTCAGAGTATTGAGTACAGGGGTCGGGAGGTCATGTTGCGGCTGTACAGGGCATTGGTTAGG
>NW_025214771.1:0-2295 GCF_004010195.1 Chiloscyllium plagiosum | reverse complement strand
TTCTTTCTTTCTTTCTTTCTTTCTTTCTTTCCTTCTTTCTTTCTCTCGTTCTTTCTTTCTTTCTTTCTTTCTTTCTTTCTCTCTCTTTCTCTTTCTTTCTTCCTCTTTCTTTCTCTCTCTCTTTCTTTCTTTCTTTCTCTCTTTCCTTCTCTCTCTTTCTTTCTCTCTCTCTCTCCCCCATCCAGAGATGGTCCAGTATTCTGTCAAAGCAGCTACACCTGGTGAAGCTGGATAGTCAAGAAAGAACCATAGAGTGTAAACAGTGCAGTGTTGTTAATATGCAGCCATTTGTGACAGTGCATTAAACTTACTGGGATGCAACTTCCGTTAATCTAAAAATTCCAACCACAAAATCCTTTTATTATCTTTCATAAAGAATGGCTTCATAGCATTATAAATTTATTTTGCAGAGGAACATTATTGTACTTAGCTAAACATGGGAAATGTTTGGGAGTGATGATGCTGTGTTGATCCTCTTGAAAACATATTTGATTTCAAATCAAACAAGATGACAGTGGAATAAGACTTCTCAGCTGGAGATCCTCCGCTCAGTCCAATTCTTTTCTTTTACTTTCTCTCTTTCGTGGTTCTTTTTTCTCGGCGATATCCGGAACTCCCAACTCCAGCACTGATTCGGCTTCAGCATGGACCTTTCAGCGGCCCAGCATGATGGTCTTTTGGCGGCTGGTGAGGCAGTGTTTCGGCCCAGCGTGGCCTTAGCATGAGCTTTCAGCCTTGAGCTGATTCCTCGAGTGGTGTCCTGGCCTCGAGGTAAAGCCTGGCACGGTCTGGAGTCAGGGCCTAGCGCAGACTAGAGGCTAGGTGCTGTCATGGACTCAGTTGGAAGGACTGTTTTCTAAACTTATATTATTTCATTTTTCTACTTTATTCCTATGATCATGAATGCTTGACTTTTTTAAAATTTCTTTATTTTGCTAACTTTTTCTTTTGCCTAAGAGTTTGTACTTCAGAATCTGTATATAGAATCTCTACATTGTGGAAAAAGGTCCTTTGGCCCAACTAGTCCACACCAACTCTCCGAAGATCAACCCACTCAGACCCATTCCCTTACCCTATAATCCTTTATTTACCCCTGACCAATGCACATAACCTACACACCCCTGAACACTATGGGCAACTTAGCATGGCCAATTCACCTAATCTGCACCATCACCTAACCTGCTGTGGGAGGAAAGCGGAGTACCTGGAGGAAACCCGTGCAGACACAGCGACAATGTGCAAATTCCACACAGGTAGTCGCCCAAGGCTGGAATCGAACCCGGGTTGCTGGTGCTGAGAGGCAGCAGTGCTAACCACTGTGCCACTACGCCATCCCTTCGTTTTTAAAAACTAGTTTATTTTTACATTCCTTGCACGTTATTTTTAAAGTGTCATTTTCATATCAAGGTAAAATCTATCACAAAATATAATAGGTAAGGTGTTCCTCAGCTTCAATATATAAATTTGAACCTATCTACCCTCAAAAATATGCAGTGTTAGCCATTTATTGGCCATTAAACAGATGCTCTCAAATGAGAGTAAAGTTCTACAAAAAAAGGAAAAATGTGTGTTAGCATGTTGTGAGCAAATGCCACAAATCCCAAGAATTATCTGTGACTTAATAAAGGTCAGTGAAAGATGATAATTGAAGGGTTTCTGGTTCTGTGTTTTGCAGCAGTTGTTCAATGGCCTGTTCCCAACTGCTGCTATTAGCTTTGTCACTGGTTGAACATTGCCCCTAATTTTTGCATTCTTCTTGGTTTCTCTGGCCAAGTGCAGAACAACTTCCACCACATTGGTCCCATCTTTTGCACTTGTTTCACAAAACAATGTGTTGTATATCTGTACCTTTATAATCTAGGATGACACAGTAAGTTACAACTTGTAAGCATTTTACTGTATTCATTTGAGTATATGCGGCAAAAAGCTAATTCTGATGCCCTGGTCCTCAACATGAAGTGCTTTGAATAGTTAAAAGACAGGGGATTGAAGATTATGGTAAAGTAGTCATTGCCGAGACACAACTGCAGGATGGTCAGTATTGGGATCTAAATATTGAAGGTTATAAAGTTTACAGGATGGATAGGGGAAATGGCAGAGGAGCCTTGCAGACTAGTAACAAAATTACTTGATTCGTGAGGGAGGATATACTGAGGGTGAAGCATTCAATGGAGAATATGTGTCCAACTGAGAAACAGTAAAGGATGTAAAATTGGTATTGTATATAGACCCCCTCATAACTGCTCTGAAGTGTTAGATTGTATAAAGTAGGTAAGCGTGTAAAAAAGCCGAGTA
>NW_025214770.1:44727-50476 GCF_004010195.1 Chiloscyllium plagiosum | reverse complement strand
AACAAATGGGCGGCACGGTGGCACAGTGGTTAGCACTGCTGCCTCACAGCGCCAGAGACCCGGGTTCAATTCCCGACTCAGGCGACTGACTGTGTGGAGTTTGCATGTTCTCCCCGTGTCTGCATGGGTTTCCTCCGGGGGCTCTGGTTTCCTCCCACAGTCCAAAGATGTGCAAGTCAGGTGAATTGGCCATGCTAAATTGCCCGTAGTGTTAGGTAAAGGGGTAAATGTAGGGGTATGGGTGGGTTACGCTTCGGCGGGTCGGTGTGGACTTGTTGGGCCGAATGGCCTGTTTCCACACTGTAAGTAATCTAATCAAATCTGCTCACCTTTCATATATCTTTTTTGTAATCTCAGATTTTAATTTGTTTCAATCTTTCTTGTACTGCGAGTGAGAGGTATAGAGTATTCACTATCAATACAGCCCCTCTATCCCATCCATGGTCAGCTCAGAAACAGATTCACTGCGAATACATCACACATACGCCACCGATGGTTAGCTCAGACACAAATTCACTGTGAAACCAACCCCCATACCCACTCAGTGTCAGCTCAGACACAGTTTCACGGCAAATACAGTCCACATTCCTCACCCAGGGTCAGCTCAGACCCAGATTCACTGTAAATACAACACCCCTAGTGCACCCAGGTTCAGCTAAGACCCAGATTCACTGGTAATGCTGTCCCCATATCTCACTCAGCGTCAGCTCAGACCTAGATTCACGACAAATGCATCGCCCATAATTGTACCCAGGGTCAGCTCAGACTCCGATTCACTGTTATTACAGCCCCCATACGTCACACAAGGTCAGCTCAGATCCAGATTCACGGTGAATACATTGCCCTTACCACAGCCAGGGTCAGCTCACACCCAGATTGACTGTGAATACTGCCCCCAAATCCACTCTGGGTAAGCTTAGAGCCAGATTCACTGTAAATACAGCCCCATACCCCAACTAGGGTCAGCTCAGACCCAGATTTATTGTGAAGACAGACACCATACCCCAACCAGGGTCAGCTTAGACCCAAATTTACTCTGAATACCGCCCCCATTTCCCACCAAGGATCAGCTCAGCCCGATTCACTTTGAATACTGTCCGCATACCAACTGAGGGCCTGCTAAGTTGCAGGTTTCCTGTAAATACATCCTCCATACCCCAATGACGGTTATCTCAGACACAGAATCACTGTGAATACATCCCGCATAGCACACCCAGGATCAGCTCAGACACCATTCAGTGAGAACAAATCCTCCATACCACAGCCAGTGTTTGCTTATATCCTGGTCATGTGAATACAGCCTCTATACGCTATGCCGGGTCAGCCCAGACCCCAATTCACTGCAAATGCATCCCCCTACCCTCCCAAGCGTTCAGCTCTGACGCAGATTCACTGTGAATACAGCCCCCATACCCACCCTGGGTAAGCTCAGACCCAGATTCACTGTGAATACAGTCCCCATACCCTAACAAGGGTCAGCTCACCCCCAGATTCACTGTGAAGAGAGACACCACACCCCACCCAAGGTCAGCTCAGACCCAGATTCACTGTGAATACAGCCATCATACACCAATGATTAGCTCAGGCACAGATTCACTGTGAAGCCAATCCCATACCCATTCAGGGTCAGCTCAGACCCAGTTTCCCTGCAAATACAGCCCACGTCCCCTACCCAGGATCACCTCAGACCCAGATTCACTGAGAATACAGATGCGATACACCACCCAGGTTCAGCTCATATCCAGATTTACTCTTAATGCTGCTCCCATACCTCACCCAGGTCAGCTCAGTTTGAGGTTCACTGTGAATGCATTGCCCATAATCGCACCCACTGTCAGCTCAGACGCAGATTCAATGTCAATACAGCCCCCATACTCCAACCAATGTAGGCTCAGATCCAGATTCAGTGAATACATTCGCCACACATCACACAGGGTCAGCTCAGACCCAGATTCACTGTGAATACAGACCCCATACCCAACAAGGGTCAGCTCACAACCCAGATTCACTGTGAATACAGACACAACACTGCACACACTGTCAGCACGGACCCAGATTCACTGTGGATACAGTCCCCATACCCCAACCATGGTCAGATCAGACCCAGATTCACTGTGAATACAGACACTATACCCCACTCAGAGTCAGCTCAGACCGAGATTCACTGTGAATACAGCCCTCCTCGTACACGCGGGTCAGCTCAGACTCAGATTCACTGCGAATCCATCGCCAATAACCGCATCCTGGCTCAGCTCAGATTCACTATGAATACTGACACCATACTGCACCCAGGGTCAGCTCAGACCCAGTTTCACTGTGAACGCATCACCCATAACCGCACCCAGGGTCAGCTCAGACACAAATTCAATGTCAGTACAGACCCCACACTCCACCCAGGGTCAGCTCAGACACAGATTCAATGTCAGTACAGTACCCACACTCTACCCAGTGGAGAGGGTTTTCTATGATATGCACAAGGACACGCAGATCCCTCTGCACTCTCGCACTGGCCTGGTCTGGGACACACTCCTACATTGGCCTGGACTGGGACACACTCCCGCACTGGCCTGCTCTGGGACTCTCTCCTGCACTGGCCTGGCCTGGGACTCACTCCTACACTGGCCTGGTATGGGACTCACTCCTGCACTGGCCTGGTCTGGGACACACTCCCGCACTTGCCTGGTCTGGGACACACTCCCAAACTGCCCTGGTCTGGGAGAGACTCCCGCACTGGCCTGGTCTGGGACTCACTCCTGCGCTGGCCTAGTCTGTAACTCACATCCGCACTGGACTGGTCTGGGACTCACTCCCACACTGGCCTGGCCTGGGACTCACTTCCGCACTGGCCTGGTCTGGGACTTACTCCTGAACTGGCCCGGTTTGGGACACACTCCCGCATTGGCCTGGTCTGGGACAGACTCCTGAACTGGCCTGATCTAAGACTCACTCCCGCACTGGCCTGGTCTGGGGCTCATTCCCGCCCTGGCCTGGTCTGGGACACTCTCCCGCACTGGCCTGTTCAGCGACACACTCTTGCACTGGCTGGTCTGGGACTCACTTCTGCACTGGCCTGGACTGGAACATACTCGCGCCCTGGCCTGGTCTAGGACTCACTCCCGCACTGGCCTGGTCTGGGACACACTCCTGCACTGGTCAGTTCTGGGAATCACTCCCGCACTGGACAGGTCTGGGGCTCACTCCCTCACTAGCCTGGTCTGGGATTCACTCCTGCACTGGACAAGTCTGGGACTCTCTCCCGCACTGGCCTGGTCTGGGATACACTCCCGCATTGGGCTGGTCTGGGACTCACTCCCACACTAGGCTCTTCTGGGACTCACTCACACACTGCCCTGGTCTAGGACTCACTCCCGCACTGGACATGTCTGGGACTCACTCCCAAACTGGTCTGGTCTGGGATTCACTCCTGCACTGCCCTGGTCTGGGTCTCACTCATGCACTGGCCTGGTCTGGGACACACCACCACACTGACCTGGTCTGGGACTCACTCCCGCACTGGACTGGTCTGGGGCTCTCTCCCACACAAGCCTGGTCTGGGATTCACTCCCGCACTGGACAGTTCTGGGATTCCCTCCCGCACTGGCCTGGTGTAGGACTCACTCCCGCACTGGCCTGGTCTGGGACTCACTCCCACACTAGCCTGGTCTGGAACTCACTCCCACACTAGCCTGGTCTGGGACACGCTCCCGCACTGGTCATTTCTGAAACTCACTCCTGCACTGACCTGGTCTGGGACTCACACCTGCACTGGCCTGGTCTGGGACACACTCCCAAACTGGCCTGGTCAGGGACACACTCCTGCACTGACCTGATCTGGGACACACTCCTACACTGGCCTGGTCTGTGACTCACTCCCGCATTGGCCTGGTCTGGGACTCATTCCCGCACTGGACTGGTCTGGGGCTCTCTCCCACACAAGCCTGGTCTGGGATTCACTCCCGCACTGGACAGTTCTGGGATTCCCTCCCGCACTGGCCTGGTGTAGGACTCACTCCTGCACTGGCCTGGTCTGGTACTCACTCCCACACTAGCCTGGTCTGGAACTCACTCCCACACTAGCCTGGTCTGGGACACGCTCCCGCACTGGTCAGTTCTGGAACTCACTCCTGCACTGACCTGGTCTGGGACTCACACCTGCACTGGCCTGGTCTGGGACACACTCCTGCACTGGCCTGGTCTGGGACTTACTTCTGCACTGTCCTGGTCTGGGACACACTCCTGCACTGGCCTGGTCAGGGACACACTCCTGCACTGACCTGGTCTGTGACTCACTCCCGCATTGGCCTGGTCTGGGACTCACTCCCGCCCTGGCCTGGTCTGGGACTCACTCCTGTACTGGTCTGGTCTGGGACTCACTCCCACACTGGCCTGGTTTAGGACTCACTCCCGCCCTGGGCTGGTCTGGGACTCACTCCCGCACTGGCCTGGTCTGGGACTCGGTACCGCACTGGCCTGGTCTGGGACACACTCCTGAACTGGCCTGCTCTGGGACACACTCCTGCACTGGCCTGGTCTGGGAGAGACTCCTGCACTGGCCTGGTCTGGGACTCACTCCTGCGAGGCCTGGTCTGGGACACACGCCTGCACTTGCGTGGTCTGGGACTCACTCCTGCACTGGCATGGTCTGGGACTCACTCCGACACTTTCCTGGTTTGGGACTCACTCCTGCGTTGCCTGGTCTGGGACTCACTTCTGAACTGGCCCGGTCTGGGACACACTCCCGCATTGGCCTGGTCTGGGACAGATTCCTGAACTGGCCTGAGCTAAGACTCACTCCCGCACTGGCCTGGTCACGGACACACTCTTGCACTGGCCTGGTCTGGGACACACTCCCGCCCTGGCTTGGTCTGGGACTCACTCCCACACTGGCCTGGTCTGGAACTCACTCCTTTGTGGCATGGTCTGGGACTCACTCCTGCACTGGCCTGTTCTGGGACTCACTCCTGCACTAGCCTGATCTGGTACTCACTCCAGCACTTGCCTGGTCTGGGACACACTCCCGCACTGGTATGTTCTGCTACGCACTCCCACACTGGCCCGGTCTGGAGCTTACTCCCGCCTTGGACTGGTCTGGGACACAATACTGAACTGGCCTGATCTGGGACTCACTCCCGCACTGGCCTGGTCAGGGACACACTCTTGCACTGGCCTGGTCTGGGACATACTCCCACACTGGCCTGGTCTGTGGCTCACTCCCGCACTGGCCTGGTCTGGGACACTCTCCCGCACGGACCTGTTCAGCGACACACTCTTGCACTGGCTGGTCTGGGACTCACTTCTGCACTGGCCTGGACTGGAACACACTTGCGCCCTGGCCTGGTCTAGGACTCACTCCCGCACTGGCCTGGTCTGGGATTCACTCCCACATGAGCCTGGTCTGGGACACACTCCTGCACTGGTCAGTTCTGGGAATCACTCCCGCACTGGACAGGTCTGGGGCTCACTCCCTCACTAGCCTGTTCTGGGATTCACTCCCGCACTGGACAAGTCTGGGACTCTCTCCTGCACTGGCCTGGTCTGGGATACACTCCCGCATTGGGCTGGTCTGGGACTCACTCCCACACTAGGCTCTTCTGGGACTCACTCGCACACTGCCCTGGTCTAGGACTCACTCTCGCACTGGACATGTCTGGGACTCACTCCCAAACTGGCCTGGTCTGGGATTCACTCCTGCACTGCCCTGGTCTGGGTCTCACTCATGCACTGGCCTGGTCTGTGACACACCGCCACA
>NW_025214770.1:4155-32784 GCF_004010195.1 Chiloscyllium plagiosum | reverse complement strand
CGATTTGATTTCAATCGACACATTGCACACGCAAATAAACATGCAAACACGCATGTAGACAACACACGCATATATACACACTCTGTCGCAGAAATACTTAGAGACACACAACCATACACACTGCCTGCCTCACACATGTATTCTCACACACATACACAAGATAATGACTCGTTGATAGAAACATGGAAAATAGTGCTGAAGTTGGCCAATCCGTCATTCGGTTATATAATGCCAATCAATATGACCAGGAGTGATCATCTAACTCAGTACAAGTTCCCAATTCCTCACGATATCGTTTGATATCCCCAGCTCTCAGAACTAACTTTTAATTCTTCTTGAAAATAGTCAACCGCTTTCTGTGACAGTGACTTCCACAGGCAAACACTCTCTGGATAAAGATATTTATCATCATTTCATGGCCTACGAAGCACAATTACACTGGTTCTGCATCCCTCAGTCATCAGCAACATCCTTTCTGTATTTATTCTGTCTAGCCTTGTTAACATTCATAGATGTTTGTGGGATTCACTTCATTCTCCTAAACTCCATCGAATATATTCTTAACAGTTCCAATCTCTTTCCATACATGGTCATGGCTTCACTGGAATCATTCGGGTAAACCTTCACTACTCTCCCTCCAAAAAAGAATAGTATTATTTAACGGACTAAGTAATGCATATCATGGCACACATGGCAATGCCACTACTTCCTGATGAAGACCTTATGCTGGAAACATCAACTCTCTTTATCCTCGGATTCTGTAACACTGGCTGTGTTTTTCCAGCACCACACATTTCTCACTCTGACCTCCACCATTTGCGGTCACTTTCTCCCAGTACCAGAAATTTGTTAACCAGGAAGTACTGTGTGGTTACATTAATTCTTCATGTGTTTAATTGAATTTTGTTTCTCTCGTGAACTAGGGTCATGCGTTTTGTATGCATTATTTCAGGAACCCATACTTCATAGGATCTGCATGATTTCAGCTAAAAAATTCGCGACTATTTCAGCAATTAATTATTTACTTTGTTGTACAATTGCGAAATAATGGGTCATCAAACCGATGTCAATTCCAAATCCTTTTCCCGATAACAGTTTCATGGTGTTACTGATTTATAATCCGTCTATTTCATCCTTGGATTTATTTGGTGACACATCCTTGAAAGCTCCCTGCGACAAAACAATCCACACTACTTACTCAACTGAAGTGAAGAAATTCCTCCTCACGTCTGTTGTAAAATTGCATCATCATATTTGACCTTATTCCCTCTGGTCGTAAACTCACCCATAACAGAAAATGAAAACACACATACTCCGCATTTATTTTTGAAAATCAGGAAAGAATTCTGTATGCTTCCCTGTGATCACCTCTCCTTTTTTTGCCGGATTTGTCCTTTCTCTCCAGCTGGAATATCCAATCTTTCTGATTCCTCCGTTTAGAAGCATTGATATGTTTTAAGTCTAATCTTGGATTTCGTGAATTCAATATCAATTTCTACATTCTAAAGATATGTATTTGCTCGATGAATGCACCCTTGTAGCCAATAATTTAATTCTTACCTGGCCTCTAACCTACGCATTCTACTGATATGTCATTTTGCTGTATTAACATTTAGTTATACATTGTGTCAAGTTGTTCCAAATGAGACAGGATTAGCTAAGCAGAAGTGAATTATGTTTCATGTGGACATGGCAACACATTAATAAACGTGTGTGTGTGTGTGATTGCGTGTATGTGCACATGCACGTGTGTATGTGCCGTTATTCACCTGCCCGCATACATGGATGAATTTTTGCACTGCCTCCTACAGATGGTACATAGTGCTATTACTGAGTATCAGTTGTGAATGTACTGACTACTGTGGAAATGATGCCATCCAAACGGACTGTTTGTTTCTCTATATGATGTAGATCTTCTCGAGTGTTTTTTGCGCTACACTCATTCATATGGGTGGAGTGTATTTCATCAAACCCCTGACATGAGCCTTGCCAATAGTGGACCAGATATGCGAATTCATGAGGTGAGCTGCAACTGGTCATCTTGGAATTTTATAGAATATAAGTTAGTCTGCAGCTGGTGAACTGGGTTCACTGCACTCACCAAGTTATAAGAAGGATGCGTGATTTGAATGATTGACTTCATATGCTGCATGCGTTTGTGAGAATGTGGATACTTAGTGCGAATGTGTGCGAAAATGTATTCATGAATACAAATATATGTGATGAAAACGTGTGTGTATCTCTGTGTATTTATGCGTGTTTACAGGTGCATAATGATATGTTTGCTTGCATAAGTGCGTGGACATGTGTAGTTGTTGTGACGAAGCTGTTTCTTTCATGATGTCCTTCATTTACTTCAGAGAGGTTGTAAACGACCCAAGCTCCAATAAATCTGAGTTTGGAAAGGTGCTGGAGTCAATTTGTTTAACGCTAACAGATACTCGCTCAGGTAGAAGGCTTTCAATTTTATACAGAAAGAAACTATATGGTGGGTGATAGTTTATCCCAGCTTTTCGCTCGTGGTTTGTGTTTCACACTAGTGAAGAAAGGCTGCTTGAAACAGGTCCCGTCTCGTTCTTTCAATCTGACTTCAAACATGATAAAACCTATAGTTTGTTTTACCTTTTGTGCTAAGTGGTGTTTATGGGGATGTGCAATAGCACATTAAGTGTGATGATCTGTTCAGTGTTTGGATAGAAAAAGATCTTCCGTCTTCTACTTTCTGTCTTTTTTTGTATTTCATTCAGTAATCCTGCAAAGAAATTCCATTTTATCTAAGTGAGTTACAGTACGCGGAACTGACCCACAGCCATGGTACATAACCAGATAGTACCCAATGGTTATGTGTGAACTATCCTGAAGTCAATTCTGTGACAAAACCTGATGGCTATCAGATTCCGCGTTTGGAAGACTATGTTGAGAAGCTGACAGAAGAAATTTTATTTCTCAGTTGGATATGCTCAGAGGATACTGGTTGGTACTTTTGCCAGAAAGAGCAAATACAATTTCGGCTTTCGTAATGCTGAATGTACTATATCCGATTAATGTCATGCCGTTTGGTTTCCAAAATGCGCCTGCCACCTTTCAGACACTAACCAATAAGATCATTGTTGGATTATCCAACTGTCTCGCTAAGGTAGGTGGCCTGGTGATTTCTAGTCGCACGTGGAAGGAACATGTACAACAATTACCCGTAGCTACAAACAGGTGAAGTATCCAAAATAGCAATAGCCCTGAAAGCAATTCCAACAGCTCTCTCCGGAGCAGGGATCAGATGGTCATTCTGAGACCAAATGATACGGACCTGTTCCTTGACAAGGGACCCAACATCAAATGATCACACGCAGCAGACCTGAGCACGGACAACGTCGGAAAACTACCAGCTTGACCACCAAAAGACCACAATCGCTTCCTGATATGAAACCCAGGGTGGCAAAAACCATCAGAAGCAAGAGGAATAAACTATTCACCCAAGACAAATTTGCACTTCTGAGTCCATCAGCGGACTCAACCCAGCCTCTAGGCCTGTAATGTTGGAGGTCTTCACCAAGGTACTGGTTACAGGAAGCAGAAGCGGCCATCTCTTTTTCAAAATCGCGATCTCCTGTTATGGATTAGTCTAGTTCTCTCAAAATGTTTCAAGAATGTTTACCGAACCCTAATTTTAGTATTTATTAAAAGAAGGTGAAAATTAGATATTCCAGGAAAGAATCAGTTGGCCAAACCAATTAGTTTTACACAAAACAGAGTTTATTTGTAAAATTACTGAATGAAACACAAAGAACAGAAAACAGAATGCCGAATAAGTTACCTAATCCGAAAACCCAACAGATCATCCCACTTCATGATTCTGTGCCAAAATACTTGCAACAATCCATGTAAACACCACTTCGCACAACATGTAAAATTATCAATATCGTGGGATCTGTATGACTCCCATAATGACTGGTTTGGAGTTTCCCGAAGTGTAAATTAAGTTCCAGTGTGGAACGTTAGGTCTGGTTAATTGGACTTTTAGAGTCGAAGTGTGAGCTTCATTTTTTGGGCTGAACAATGGTTCCAAGCAGCTATCTCTGTTATTCTGCATTGTTCCAGAACAGCGCTCAAACTGCTTTCTTTTTTAACCTTTAAAATTTGTGAAAGATCCAGGGTGTTGTTGCAGTATTTTATATGTTTCTCGGTCCTTCAGCACACGATGATTAAGCAATGTATATAAACTCACTTTTCCTCCATTCAAGTTGTCCCTTAGGAGGCGTGGCCTAGTGTTGTTGCCCTTAGACTGTTTGTTAAACAACCCAGGTAATGCCTTGAGGACGTGGGCACGAATTCTACTGCGGCCGTTGGAAGAATTTGAATTCAACAACAAAATGAATCCAGTGATGACCATTAATCCATATCGGGTGTGTTTTGTGCAATTGTACCCAAAGATAGTTTTTACATTGACAGTTATTCTGTTTGGGAAAAGTTCACTGACGTCACAAACTCTCTGTTGTCTCTTCTGAACACAATTACATAGAACATTGTATCTGGATAATGCAGCAGAATCATCGAGCCTGTGAAGAGAAAGCAACATTGTTCTGCTTCATCTCTTACACTGTAGAGCTATAACAGATGGGCAGCAATACCAATAGCAGGCGATGTCAACTTCGCACCCAGACAAGATGTTGTTGTTCTGCATTAGAAACGTTTAACTGGAGTTGTTTGTTCAGTGAATGTGACTGATGTCCGTCTCTGTGGATCCTAACTGTGCCACTGGAGGATTCCCTTCTTCATAAGTATGAAACTTCTCCCAAAGTGTTATCCCATATTGTCAGCAGCAGCGTCATCCTCAACTATTGGGATCTGCAGACCAGAGCGAGGGAGAGATCGCAAACTGAAAACATCAGACTGGAATGTTCCAACAATGGAAAGGGATTTAGCTTGGGGTCTTCACTATATTTCTCGGGATTGGGGATATTTGGAAAAACGGATTGAAGCCATGCTGATGATAATTGAAGCGGGGTATTTCCCCTTCCTCGCTATTGTTGGTGTCCCAGGTAAGTCTACATTTTTTTTCATTTGTTTATTTTGTAAATCTTTCTGATTGTCAAAACTCTTACTGTCGTCTACATTCAGCAAAGGTTTTAAAATATTGCATTTGGTTTCAATCACGAACTCCATTCCTGTACTATCAATTTCGTACCTTGCACTTCCAAACCGCTGAAGAGGAGAAAAGAAGTGTTCATAAACACGTTTGGCAAATTTTGTACTGAACTGATATTTGTCTCCATATTCCAGCTATCATTAAACATCTCCACTACCACTTCCATAATATCCGTCGTCTTCACGTGTGCCTCAGTGCTGTGACTGAATAAACCATCTTCCAATTCTTTCTGGTTGCAGTTACAAATATTTTGAACACAAAGTCTTCTCTCTAACTTAATCTCTGCCATGTGCAATGTATGAAGCCAGTTTGATTCTACAATCAGGTCGTCACAGGTTTGTGTCACTTCTTTCAGCGTAACCTGTAAACTCACACTAAGGAGAGCGTTGTGTGTCTGTGAAAATGAATGGCAGTTTATTTGAACTGCTTTCATTCTAAAAATTTCCAATCAAGAGTGAGTACTGTGTCAATCATCTCTCAGGTGCACCACTCTGATGTATTCGTTCAGTGATGAGAGGGAATACTCGCTGAGGGAAACACATTAGTTCTGTCCCCATACAGGAAGATTCAAATAATCTTCCCGAAATAACATGGGACAAAGTGGCCTGTCAAAATCAGATACTGAAGGAGATAAGAATTATTAAAAGATAAATTGTTCAATAAACGAATTGAATTGAAGATTTGTAAGTTGTTGCAACAGATGACCTCCATCCCAAAGTACTTTTGGAGGTGAGATTAGAGCGAGGGAAGAGATTCATGCAGCATAGAGACAGCTCCTTAGCTCCAAATAGGCTACGTCGACCGTAATCCCAAACTAATCTCGTTTCAACGATCTGCACTTGAACCATATCCCTCCAAACTTTTCTTAATAAAGCAATTAACCAATTGTTTTGAAAACGTTGTAACTACAAGAAAGAATTGTTGATTATTATTCAAAATTCTTTGGAAGCAGGAAATTCTTGATCCTGCTGACCATGAAGTAGCTATTGTCACGCGAAATATTTAAAACGGTACTGGGACGGAATACAAAAAAAAGAAATTGGCAACTTCATGTCAGTTGTGAGGGAAAAATTAGTATTTTAATAAGGAATATGGTAACTAGACACTGAAGGCTGTTACTCACAAGATATCACATGCATCACATGGACCACAGCAATTTGCAAGGCAGACAAGTGGTATGGATGTTGGCAACAAATATCTTATGCCTAATTTTATATTTTTTAAATGGTGAGACTGTTGGTAATTGTTGTCATCCAAAGGGACATGCATGTCCTTGATCACGAGTCACCAAAAATCGTACCTTCAGGGATGTCAGTTGAGATGGCAATAAATATTATATTGTCTTTCAATGTAAGCTGAAACAAGCATCTAAGTGAAGTAATCTTCCTGCAATTGTAGAGCGCTTGTGAAAGCGTATTTGGGGCCCTGTGTATGGATTCATCTCTTTTGTAAGGAATTATCACCTTGCCGCAGACACAGTTCAAATTAGTATCAACAGACTAATCCGTTTGAAGATATCATAAGGAGAGAGTGAAGAAATTGTGTTTAATCGGTAGCGCTCTGAGAGAAGAACAGATGCTTATGTCGAAACCTTAGAGTCGGAGATGCCCATTTATTTTCCAAAGAGACATTGATCGTGTGAGAAAATACATACTTTATCCATCATAGGGCATTCCTAATCGTTTTTGTGTATTTGTGGAGTCTCGCATCGATTGAGAGAGAAGTGCATGTGTGAGCGAACTCTCTCCACATGAATGTGCAGTCGGTGTGCGACCTTGCACTGAAAGTCATGTTATTCTTTTGCCCAAAAGCAGCCTCAATATCCTCATTCTCAAACAGTTCGCCACTGCTACATGCTTCTGAACTCGACAGAACACCAATATATTTTCTTGGAGATGGATGATGCCGCCTTTCGACCTTGAACAAAACATTTGGCTTTACTCCTCTGAGAATATCACCTGTGTGTCACAACCAATGGAGGTATGATTCACAACATGGAACAGTCTGTCTGTGCACTTGTTTTTTTTCTGCTCAAATATCAGTTACCTCACCTGTCCCTGTGCAAGTGATTCGAGGAGTTAAACGGCCTCCTTGCGTTCCTGTGTAAGTGCCTAATGGTACAGAACATCTTCGTCCTCGTCTGACTAAATAGAACTAAGGGTTCAATTCTGCTGGCCCTGGTTTCGGTTTAACAGCACTTTATGCGAGCTAGTCTGGTTATTTAAGTGGTTATTTTGTCCAGATTTCTTATAAGAGAGAGTTTGAACGAGAGGTGCATAACTGGCCATTTAAGAACACTTCAGTAAACAGATTTGGGTGGTCGAGGGGTTTGTTAAATGCAGCTTGAACTGGCCTGGTCAGCCCATACAGATTAGGATTTCTGTGTTTTGGTTCTCCAGTAGCATCAGAAGTTGTTGGAGTGCCAAAAGAGTTGGAAGCTTCAATACATGCTTCCTGGCTACTACAGTCTCTCTCAATTTTTTCTGGATTTTTTTTTACCCCTAATGGAGTAGAGAAATGATGTGAGAATCTGTGTCTGAATTTTCATTTCTCCGAAGGGGGTGAGATGTGTTTAGGCATGTTACTGTTTTGGAACACTTAATCTGTAACAATTACTATTGTGTCTATTATTGTAGTTTCTTTTCCAACAGAGTTAAATTATTCTAAATTCCTTTCTTTGGTTGTATTTTAGCGAGTGTTTAAATAAATTGTGTATTATTTAACGTTGCGTAATTTGACCAGTTATATGGTATCTGCAATAGGCACTTCATATTTGCCTGTCAAATAAGGTAACATTAAGGTTTAGAATACTTTCTCAAAATAGTTTTCAGGGGATGTCTGATCCATAACAACAGATTCCCTCTCTCCCTGTGCAATAGACTGGAGGGATTGAATGGGCAATCAGTATTCTTGTGCAACATTTTCAATGGGCTGAACGGCTTTGTCAGTTTTCTTCTTATTTTACTGTGGAAATGCATAGTGCCTAAAGGTACTGTTACATGAAAGTAGCCTATACAATAACAACACACGCTTGAACGTTGCCCAGATGTGACTGCACATGGGAACAGATTTTGTCAGGAGCTAAGTTCTGAAATGTAGTTGGAAACATTTTGTGATCTTCAATGAACATCCCCACTTCTGGTCTAAAGTTGGTTGGAAACATTGATGAAACAGCGGAAGGTGTTTGTGCAGAACATGCTTCTCTGACGATATCCTGCAGAGATGTCTCCAGGCTAATAGAATCAACGTCCATCAATCAGAAATATCGTAATTTGTGCTTTAAATCAGTCAGTTGATGGGAGCAGAAAATGCTGAATGATCGGTGCTTTCTTTATATTTGTTCATGTTGTACGCTTCTCGAAAAGGGCAGGGGTGGGTGGGGTGGGGTGGGAATGCACCTAGAACCCGTGAAGTTATTTGGGGTGGAGGCGTGGACAAAATTAATTTGAGAATCACTGCTTTACATCACTCCAGCTGTGGGGATTTTAACAAATGCTTCCGATTGACTCCATTGTTTCCGGGTCTTTGATGCTATCCTCAATCAAGTGCTGTCTTGATATCAGACCCAGTCGCTGTAACCTGAGCCCTTGTGCTCACCTCTTTTATTCGTATCAATAGGACATGGTGTCGGGGCACGGCGTGTTTTCTTCAAATAGGGATTCATGAATGTGAAAACGTATCTATTCCAAAAAAAGAGTAAGATTGCTGAAAATAATTAAATAGGATTCAGAGGAATTTTTGATCTGTCAGAGAGTTGAGGGTGATGAAAAATTGGGCATTAAAGAGCATTTGAGACCTGGAGCAGACATGATCACAGTGAAGCCAATCAGGGTCGGGGTGGCGTTCGGGTGTTGGGGGGAACAACCTCCTCCTCTTTCTGATGTTCTCTCATTCTGTTATTGGACAGTTAGTGATTGTTATTTCACTGGAAGTTCATTTTTTGAATGTTACATTCAGGGAAATCATAGGAGATTATGTGTCATCTCTATGTGAGCTGTGGGGCTTATATACACAGTTAGTCTGCATCTATACCATGACCAACAATAGAAGCACATGCTGCAGTGAGAGAAAGTTCTGAACAGTGAGCTGAGGGACCTCTTTCATACCCAGCTGGTGTTTCCAACTTCATTTTCCAAACCACCCCAAACCGTGCATGGCCGTTGTGAGAGGCTGAACGCTCTCCTCTGGTTCTGTGCGCCAAGTTATAGGAAAAAGTGGCTTCCAACTCCTCCGATCTATCAGGTCTAAGGAGCTGAATGCAATATAGGACGTAGGACTGATGAACAGGAGTGGGTCATTCGACATTTTGAGCCTTATCCAACAGGCACAAAGGTTGTGGCTGCTGGGGTTGTGGTCTCAGGCTCAATTTCCTGTCTGTATCACATTACAGTGGGTCACGTGTCTGTTAAGTATTTAAGTAGCTCCGAGTTGAATACATGTAATCAAAGAGGGAAGAAAATTCTCGTTCGAAATACCCATTTTAGAATTTCACCAAATCCCGCATATGGAGAAGTGTAGCACGGAAACAGGCCCTTCAGTCCAAGTCATCCATGCCGACTCATGTATCTTAAACTAATCTAGTCCCATTTGCCATCAATTGGTCCATATCCCTCTAAATTCCTCTTCTTCATGGCCAGATTCGTTTTAAATGTAATTGCACCAGCGTCCAACACTTCTTTTGGCACTTCATTCCATGCAGACACTCACCTTTCACATGAGAAAGTTGTCATGAAGGTCCGTTTTAGATCTTGCTCCCATCACCTTAAAACTATGCCTTCATATTTTGAACACCTCCACCCCGAGAGAAATTGAACTTGTCTATTTACTCTAACCAAACCACTCATGATTTATAAACTTCTATCAAGTGTCACAAAGCTGGCCCTTTTCTTTCTAAAACAAGATGTTCAATTTCTCATGAGCGCTGCGCCCTTGTTTTATTTTTCAGACGTATCATAAACAGGACGGGTTCCAAAACGGATGGGTTTGGAACAGAGATGAAAGGCCTTTTTCTTTATACATAAACAGATGAGTCTTCAGGCCAATGCTTTTATGTTTTTAGAAGTATTTTGTAGACGACAAGCGGCCATGATAAGCTCGCCATCTTCGCACTTCAGTCCAAAACTAGTTTGGAGCTCAGATGTGCTCTATGTATAAACAGGCTGGTAAACCCTCGCTACTTCTGCCGTACTAACTTCGACCTGTGAGCTTCTGTTTAATTTTTACTGTGTTAATGGGATTTGTTTATTGGGACTGTTGTGTATGACCGGAACAGCATAATTCGGTCGTTTTAGATCGACTGAGTTTGTAAGGTTTCTTTGTGCTGTTCTGTGTGTTTCATTGCGTACTTTTGTGAATATTTTTTGTATGTTTTCAAACCTGGTCGTCAACCTAGATAATATACGCCGGTTAATTTTCACTGCACAATTACCGAACCAATTTGCAAAGTTATCCTTTGGGCTGCCTGCTTAAGAATGCTTTGAGTGGTTGGCGTAGTCAACAACAAATGTTGCAAGTCAGTCTCCGACACAGCGTGGAAAAAAGTCGCTACCGTTTCATCCTCTCCTCCAGCTCAATGACTCCACTGCCTGCCATATCCTTGTAAATCTTTCCCGAATGATTTAAAGTTTCACAACATCCTTCCTTTAACAGAGCAAACTGACTTGTGTTCAATTTTTGCGAAATGGCCTCATCATGGTCCTGTATATCTGCAATATGATATCGATACTCCCATACTCAGTGCGCTAACCAATGAAGGCAAGCGTGCCAAATGTATCCATCAGTTTTCTGTTTAACAACGACTCCACTTTCAATATTTGTTCAGCAACACTCTCCAGGATTTTACCATTAACGGTATAACCATGTCTCTAAAATTCTCAAACAAGTCATTTCTACAGATGATGAAAATCAGTGAACTCTGCACTGATCTTTGCAGTATATCACTTGTCATAGACTTGCAGTCTGAAAAACAATCCTCTACCGCTATCTTTCATCTTCTCCCTTCATCCTAATGTTGTATTTAGCTGACTAGAATAACCGAATTCCTTGTGAACTAACCTTAAAAAGCTGTCTACCATAGAAACCCTTATCGAAAGCTGTGCTGATGTCCTCATAAGCAACATCTACCACAATGCCCTCATCAATTTTCTTTGTCACCTCTTCAAAAAACTAATTCAAGCTAGTGAGACTCCACAACCTAAGCACCAAGCCTTGTCTACTCTCCCTAAACAGACACTGCATTTCCAAATACATGTAAACTCTAGTGCTCAGTGTCCTGTCCAACTTAGACAGAACTGACGTCAGACTCACCGGTCTGTAGTACCCTGGCTTTTCTGGTCACTGTTTCTGTTTCTCGTCACACTCTTCCATTGATCACAACAAATTTTCAATGTAAAAAGGTTGGTGATATGGTTAGCAATGTATCCGAGACTGGGTCAGTTTCAGTGACAGAAACAAGTCAGTTAGGTTTCTTTAATCTGCTAAAATAACCAGTTTATCATCAAATCACAGTTACTCAAAATGTGATGGATAGATTATGACAAACAGATTTGATATTTCAAATGTGACATTTCAAATAAGTTTATTAATACTTCTCTTTCTAAACATATTGTAGAAAATACGTGCACATCACGCAAAGACAGACAGACACACACACACGAACACGCAAGCACACACAAACGCACACACAAACACGGACACACTCACAAACACAGAGAGACATACCTACATATATGGACCAGCCCAAACCCCGGTAAAATGTTTTTGGAAGCGAGCCAAATTTCAACGTTTTGTTATTGCAATGGCAGATGTGAAGTAGATATTCCAGGAGTGATGCAGTTGATAAAGTCACTCGGTTTTCAGACAAAAATCATTAATTTAAATACTACAGTTGGAACACGAAAAAAGGAAAAGAGAATTTAGATTATATTAACTGTTTGAGAACTCAAATTACTCGATTCAGAGTGTTATCGAAGGAATTGTTCCAAGTCCCGTAATATCTTGTAAACACACCGTTTGGCAATAGGTAAATTCAAACACAGGCTCTTACAGGCAGCAGAGATTTTAGAGAGAGAAAAGTTAAGAATCATTGGATGAAGCAGGAAATCTCTTTTTTCCTGCAGGCGCTTCTCTGCAACATTTCAGCCAAACTGGAAAGCAACCTGCACTGGGTTAATTGGCCTCTCCACTGACAGTGATAAAGTAGACATTTATTCACCTCTACTTTTACTATCTCTCTTAAACAAAGGACAAAATAACTTTATTAAAATGAGAACATCGTCACAATATCACACACGCACGCGCACAAACACACAAACGCACACACACAAACACATGCACAAGCACACTCAGATGGCGTATGACACACGTCTTAAGACGAACAGAAAAATGAAATATGCAGAGAGCTAACTTGAAAGCCAACTGTTTGCTGAACTGACGGCAAAAGGAAAGCTAAGGGACTATCCCAAAGTTTATACAGCCTCTGAGGTTATCCTGATTTCCCAAGCCGCTGTCAATGGGATGTTTTCCTCGAACAGTTGGATTTGGATAATTTCGCTTTAGTTTAGGTATTGAGAAGATTTCAATAAATGGTCAGCAGGAACCCTCCATGAGTGGGAGAGACGAATAACAAAGTATTTTAGCTCACAGACACTCCTGTGAGGAATAACAGGAAAAGAAAGGGAGCAATAGTCCAATAATTCTAAGGAAGGTTCCATTTCTTCCGTCTCGTTTTTCAATCAAACAATAATGTTATCTGAAGCAAAACTGGGCTATACGAGTTCTTATTGAATATTCTCCGAAATATATGACTCTGTCACATTGCCTGCTCCATTTAGCTATAACACTGCTGCTGCCATACATGGAGCCATTTCGCTGGCAACAAATGGCCCCAATTGATTTCAAGATGCGTGTATAAGTTCATATAATATATCTGATGTATTAGCAAACTGAGCTCCCATTCATTCAGCCCCTTTATCCAAATCACAAATCTACATAGTAAATTGTTGATGACCTCATACTGATTTCTGAGGCACTCCACTACTCTCAGCTTTCCAATCTGAAAATAAGTGGTTAGCTGTGCTCTACAATTCCTGTTAGCTAACCAAGGATCCCCATTCCTGTGTCGAGACCGAGACAGGATGCCTGGCTTCCTCCTCTGATGTATAATATGTTTAAATACTTTATTCTATTCCTGACCAACTTGTTCGAGAGTCAGAATGGACAATTTCTCCCTCATTGCAGTGATCTGGATTGGTTGGATGGTGTCTTCTGCAACCTTTGTAACAGCCTAGAGGGGTAATTGAGAGAACAACGCATGGGTTAGGAGCAGCAGTGAGCCATTCGGCCCCTTGAGCCTCATGCTTGATTTTGAATGAGCACGCCTGATCTGTTTGGGACTAAACACCCTTTCCCTGTCTATTCCCAATAAACTTTGACCCTCTCGTCAATTAGAGGTTACTCGAGCTCAGCCTTGAATATCTTCAATGACCTAGTCTTCGCTTGTTTCCTGGGAATGAGGACACCACCGACAGTACGATTGCTTGTGTGACTATTCCTGTGTATTTCTGCTCATGGTAGAACACAGAGCATCGTTTTGGTCTAGCCGGACTGTTCGTCAGAGTAGAGACCTGTGACCACCGGTGATCCACGGGTAATAGTGCTGGTTACACTTTTGCTTGTCATTTATATCAATGACTTAGATGAGAAGATAAAGCGCATGATTAGCATGTCTGCGGATAACACCAAGGTTAGTTGCACAGTAGACAGTGATAAAATTTGTCGAAGATTACAAATGATTCATGATCGCTTGGATCAATAAGACGTAGAGTTGTACAGCACTGAAACAGATTCTTCAGTTCAACAGGTCCATGATAACCAGATCTACCAACTTAATTCAGTCCAATTTGTCACCATTTGGCTCATATCCCTTTAAAACGTTCCCTTAGATCGAGATATCTTTTAAATGCTATAATTGTACCAGCCTCCACAACATCCTCTGGCAGCTTATTTCACACACACCCATCTATCCCGGCATGAAAACGTAGCCTTTATGTCTCATTTAAACCATTCCCATTCACCTAAACCTCTGCCATCCAGATATGGACTCTCACAGACTGATAAAAAGACTTTGGCTGTTCAATCTATCCTCGCCCCTCATGATTTTATAAACATTTTAATGTGTAAATTTATCTGTAATCGACACGATTGGCTGTGTTTTCTGTCGGACCCAAATTCTAAAATCCAACACTGGCATCTATTCCTTGTCAATCAAGTCAAAATTCTGACATCATTTAAATCAACTTGCTCAGATGTATTATGAAACACCTCTATAGGAGTTGAAACTAGCACTTTGATCCCAGAGGTAGGACAGTACCTTGAATTGGCAAGAATCCATAAATCTGCAACATTATGCCCCTATGTGTTGTTCACGACAAACAGGGCTTGAACCCAGACATTGAGGCCCAGAACACAACAACAGGCTTCGGATTTGGAATTGAATCCTATGTTGTGGCTAGGAGGCATGGGTGAATGCACAATGCAAGACACCTGAAGCTTTCCCAGATTTTGGATGACATTTTTGAGTTGCAAAATTCAGTTCGGTACAGTTTTGTCCAAATTAGTCAAATTCACTGAATGACACAGCGAAATGTCTCGTGGTTAAACAGATGCAAAGTACTTGCTTCAATTGTACAAATTCGAGCGCACTTGATCGGCCACAGAGATAAACTATGAACATCTGTAAATGCCTGGCTAGGATTTTTAGGTTAATTGTCTATAATCTGAAGTCTGCAATGCTTAGCAAGGAAACCTTGAAGACCAGTCTGTGCTGTGAAGGATCTTGATTAGATATTCTTATACAACACAGAAGCAAGGAAAGAGCACAATCTCTGGACATTCTATTAAATGTTACAAGGCAACTGATTACTTGCCATCATGTTTTCCCCATAGCTGCATCTGCAATCCACACCTCCACCCCATCCCTCGCCAGCACAAGGCCAACGAAGCTCCGGGTTTTTGAATGAAAACCAAAGCAGGACCTTGTCACCCTCTGTGAGAATGGCGAGTCTTCGAAAACAGAACCGGGCGGTGGGGTTTGGGTGGTAGCCTCACTCACTCGGCTGAGGGGTGGCAGTTGGATGGTAATGTACATAAATATGATGTATTGCATTTTGGTAAAATAAACAAGGACAGGATGTACACAATTAAAAGTCGGCCCTTTGGTAATGTTGTAGAACAGTGGAGGTCAGGTACTATTCTTTAAAGTTTGCATCACATATGGATAGGATGATTATGAAGGATTTTATATAACTTGTGTTTATTAATCAGACCTTTGATTAGCAGAGTTTCAAAGTTATCATAATGTGGTACAAGACCTTGCTGAGTCCTCTGCAGAGAGATTTTGCAGGATTTTGCTGGGAATGGAGAGTTGAGCTATAATAATACTGTAGGTATGCTTGGATATGATCAACTTACATAGCAGGTTTTGGGGCTTCGATGAACATACAGAGATTTGTAAAATCATGAAGCAAACAGATATGATGAATGGCAGATGTATTTCCCTTGGGCTGGGAAATTTCAAGGCTGGGCATGCCTATACGGTGAGAGGAAGGATATTTAGAAAAGACATATTGGACTTTTTTTTTAAAAAACAGCGAGGTTCATGTGTAAAAAATGAATTTCCAGACTAAGTGGTGCAAACGGGTACAGTTGAAACGATTAAAGGACATTTTGATCAGTTCATGAATAAGAGCGTTTTCTAAGAAGATGGGGCAGGCAGATAGGTTTGGTTCAATTTGGGATTATGTTCACACGGACTAGTATGACTAAAGTTTCTGTTAACATGCTGTATGACTCGATGTATGTTTGTGTGTCTGATATGCATCTGTATGTTTTTGCTTGCATTTATATTTATTTCTTTTTATCTAGACATGTCTCTGTGTAGTCTTCTATGTGTGTGTTTGTGATTTTGTGTGTGTGTGCGTTTTTGTGTGTGGGGGGTGTGTTCAGTCTGTTCCTGCATTGGTGTGTGTGCATCTTCATTGTTTACGTCCTCTATTGAGAACTGTTTTGTTTCTGGGGTGAATCATTAAAACGCAGAACCAACTCTCTCATCCTCTGTCTGTGTCACTTTTGTTCAAAGTGATATAATGTTGCCAAATACTGGTCTATTTTAGGACTTCTCAATCCTTTCTCACATATAAGATTACTTTAAGAGTGAGTCAGAAAACATTGTAAGTGACGGAAAGTGCAATAAAATTAATCACATTTCCTTACAAATTGTTTTATTCGGAGTTGCCTGGACACAAATGCAGTGGAAATAGTTTTTTATGCGTACACACTGTGGCGAATAACGTTCAAAGGCAAATCACTTCCACGTTGCAGAGGGAGCACAGTCACTTACCACATGAGAAAGTTCCATTCGGGGCGTCCTCAGTAGGATTGCAATCCTCCCTAAAAGAGATATCTGTGTGCGTGCGTGTTTGTTTTAATGGTGCTTTCACTTCAGATGCTGCAGTGAGCTGCTGCCCTCCCGCTCTCACTCACTGACTGAATCCTTGTTGGCCCTCACCTGCTGGGAGACCAGGAGAGCGTGACAATGCAGCACTGTAAACACCACTGATGCTGCCAAACATGGGACCCATAAAGATGCATACAGATACGAATGCAGATATAAAGCTCGGAACAAAGACAAATACGGACATATGGATACGCAATTTAATACGATAGAAACAATACTGTCATGCAGAGTCTGTCAATATTCATGTTGGTTCATGTCGATATTTCATTGGCTCTATATGTTATGTGTCAGTATTTCTGTTGGCAGCGACTCACTCATTAACTAGCACCGTGGGTTTTTGCTTTTATTTCAGTTGCTACGTGGGACATGTAACAGCATTTTCACTAACTTCATGCAGTGAGCGCTGCAATATTTCTGTTGTTCCATTGTGAATGTTCCTCTACTACAATTTCATTGCTTGCAGATGACAGAAAACATGGAACAATTAAAACGTGTGTGCAGGGCAGTGTGGAACTCCAAAATTAGAGTGATACGTTTGTGAAGTGTTCAGGTATTTTGCAGATGTGTATCAATGCAGAGCAGTGGGTGGTGATGCCCTTTGGTAGGAAGAACATTGAAAGCGAATACAAAACAGATTGTGCAGTTCAAACAGGGTTGTAGGAACAGAAGGTTCTGGGTGGAAATGAGCTCAGATTAGGGAAGATATAAGGAAATGGTGGGAGAGCAGTCAATTTCACAAATTGGTTTCAGTATTTGAGCTCTTTACAGGAGGAGGTGTACGAAGAAGACTGGGAGATTGTGGAGAGTTGTGTTGTGATCCCAAATTCCTAACTAACGAGGCCATGGAGATTCCATTTGTGCACACAATCCCAGTGTATTTCTCGCTGTGATAGGTCACTAGTCAGTGTGGGGAAATTGCAGCTCATGCTGGAAGTCACAGGATGAGCAATGTCCCTCCATTTCCCGCTCCATGTCTCCACTGTAGCATGACAAGGGGCGCAGTGGGTGTGAAACTCGCTGACATGGATGCTGGGGAAATGAATATCAATATCAACACATGGGAGGGGGGTTTCTGATGTGGACAGAGGGGGGACGAAGGTATGTGGCTACGGTTGCTACGTTTTTCTACGGGAAAGGGAAGTGACAGTGAGTCTAAAGTGTGAGCATTGCACTTCACTCAACATTGCTACTTATATAATTGGAGGGATAAGGATGTTTCAGAATCTCCATACGGGTGCATTAGGTGGAAATAGTGCTGTTAGTGCTGGTGTGAGTGCGAAAAGGGAGCGGAATGGTGAGGTTCTATGGCATGAGCTTTGTTCGGTGATAGGTGTGATAACATATATACAGTGAGTGAGTGGGAGCAGAGGGAATACAGTGACACACATCCTAGTGGGCGTGCTGATTGTAAGGTTATTGATGCTTGTCCTGTATTGCTTGATATTCCTTCAGAACACAGATCCAGCACTGGGTTTTGTGGTGAGCTCAAAGCATGCTCGTTCGGTCTGGTGTTGTGGCCTTTTCAGGCAAGACAATGGTTCCCTCTGCACCAACTCATCCAAATGTCCCTCCATAGACCCGTTGACAAACTGCGGTCCAATGCCACTTTCCGGTCATGCTCAGGGTAAACCGTGCAGAGCAACACTAAACTGTGAAAGCTCAACCATGTGTTCCTTGGCATTTTAATGCTGGCAAAAACCCCAGGGAAAACAGAATATCTGGGGCATCCGAGCAATAGCTATTAATTCCAGCCATGATGGGTGGGAGAATCGGATCACCATGGGATGGGGAGTTAATTTACCGAGGTAATTTTGAATAAATGCCAAGAAGAAACTAGCTCTCCCTTGCGCACATGACCCCTCCGTCACACGAAATGAAACTGACAATGAGACAATCTTTTGTTAATTTCAACCCAATGAGTCGAAGACTCTGCTGACCCCACTCCCATTTGCAAAGCTGCAGAATAAATGTTTACCCAAAATCTAAATCATCTGAGCTGTCATCAATATCCCAATTAACCATCATACCTGGATACACTGGCTTATGTGGCAAGATGATATCGAAATATCTTTATTTCAGCAATCTGAAATCTGTGAACACATCCTTCCCTGATATTTTCCCTCAATCGTCCCTTCTCTGTCCACATCGGAAAACCCCCTCCCATGTGTTGATATTGATACTGACTTCCCCAGCATCACTGTCAGCGAGATTCACACCCACTGCGCCCCTTGTCATGGTACAGTGGAGATATGGAGCTTGAAATGGAGGGACGTTGCTCATCCTGTGACTTCCAGCATGAGCTGCAATTTCCCCACACTGACTAGTGATCTATCACAGAGAGTCATACACTGGGATTGTGTGCACAGCTCCGCATGCTGGGATGACAACAGCTCCATGTTTTCAAATCAATTTATTGCTACATTCAGCTCACCGTACTGGACAGGTTTATAGATCAATACGCATCTTGGCCTGCTTGAGAGATAGCTACTTGACTGGTGAGGATGACTCAGTGTTCCATCCTGTGCAGGTGTCCAGGCTGTATTGATCAGACCACTACTCTGATCTGCACAGTGCTGTGTGCTAAATAGATAGCTAATCTTGGATTATAATATCCAAGCTGGAACTGTGAGATAGATTGAGAAAGTGATATAACGAACTGTTTGACGTATCTGCTACCAAATTTATTTTATATTCTCATTCTTGTGATTGGACACTCCAAAATCTCACTCCTCCGTCTTGGCCTATTACTCTATCAAAGTCCATCTTAATCTTATAGGTACAGTACGTAATTGTCCAATTTTGACGCGAATATCATTCCCTCCTGTTTTACATCAGACCGGCTCAAGATATATTAAAAAGGTAACCGAGAGTGAATTTTCTTTTTGTTTTCATCGTAAATGTGAGGTTCAGCATTCCAGATGCAATTCGATTGGTCAATCTACTTAAAGTTAAGAAAAAGACAATGTATTCGAATCCTATATTTAAAATACAAGAAATGAAAGAGGAACTTGAAGTAACTTAACCCTATTGGAAAACGTTAGCAGAAAAACAAAATTTATTCTTCCAATAGTAACGGTTCCAATATCGTAACATTCCACCAACGCATCTTGACAAATAGGTTTTCTGACACACAGTCCTCCAATTCAGGCGGAGAAAAAAATAGCGAAAGCAATTCTGAGAGGAAGCTGAGAGGTAGAACGAATGTGTGTAGCATTTGGGACAGACACTTCATTCCAACCCAGTTGGGACACTCGAGACAAGTCAGAGACACAGATCTGTGAGAGCTTGACCACACGCATTTAAGCTGCTTCATTGTTCCAACGTAAAGAAAGACCCAAGGCTTCACAAGCCGTTTATCCTCTCATAGACTATCATCATCTGTCTTCCACACTCTGTAATAGATGACAATACAAAACGCACCTCATACAGTCACAGAGCATCACACTCTGTAACTTACCATGGCCCTTGCAGTACTTCTCCCTTGGGATTACCAAGTTTTCTCACTGTGAAGCTCAGAATAAAAAATGAAATACTGTGAAAATGGCTATTGTTCACGTCCCGGCATACCCAATGTTCCTTGTTGAACAGGTGGTTTCGGTAACTTAAAGACTTTGCAACACTCAGCTGATCGTGCAGTCAATAGCATGAGTTATATCCTCCAGTGTTATGGTAAAGGATCAGGCATTTAACCTGCAGCTGAGGGGCTTCTGACTGACTCCTGTTCTTGAAAAGTAGTGGAGGTGCGGGGAACAGTTTGCTGGAAGATGTACTGTTAGCTGCCTCAGACATTTAGGGAGAAATGAGGGGTTGGTCCCAAAACTGCACGGAGAATGCAGTCGGATTTTTCTGCAGCTGGGTCTGCAACATGAACGGCAAATGGAGTAGCGGCTGCAGAGATGGGAAGCTCTGAAACCACAAAGTATGTGGGGAAAGCGATCCGGGTATCAACCTGTGGTCTTTCAAGACCAGCTTCCGAAACTACACTTATCACAGGAGTGGAATGTGAGTGGACCCTGACTGAACAACGATCTGGTCAGAGAGTGGTGTCACCCCACTGCGGGGAGGACTGTGCTGGCAATGGCTGTTCTGCTCACTTTTTTCATTCAGTTCTATGATTAAGAACATTCCAAGCAGAAGCGTGTGACATAGATATCATCTCCCAGAGCTTCGTTGTCAATGTCACCATTTGGTAACCGAGGATTTGTATGGTGCATGAGGTCATTACAATGTTTTCTCATTCAGCAAGGAGCTGCTGGGTGTATCCTTATTTTCCCAGTGTAATGGGATTCCCAATTGTTACATGGTTATGTGGAATCCCCAAGAAAACTGCAGAGGAACTTAAGGAGCTATTACTCCATTAATTTTGCATTGCGGCCATGCACAGTACATTATGTTGATGAATACCCTCAGGCAGCAGCCACAGCCTCTTCGTTCAGAACCAGTCAGCTGTTCCATCGTCTTCGGATCTGTATGGAGAAAGAAAGGATGGCCTCTTGCATAAAGACCGGCCTCGTTCATGCACAGCTGCAAACACTCTCCACCTCTCCAATCACATCGCCAACCAAACACATCAAAATCACCCGTGTTTACTCAATGTAAAGAGACAACTAGAATCATCAGGGAGATGGGACAATACTTCTGATAACTGAACAGGTCAGAGTGATGCAGTACACACTGCATCACTCATGCCTAAAATCACTCGACAGTTCTTTCTGGAATGAGTTGACAGCTTATATTTAATTATACATTCCACCAGCCAGATTATTATTTATTCACTTTCCCTGTTGACATCCATTTACAGACTATATCCGTTCCCTTGTTAAATTAATTTTCTGCTTATTATCGTGATGTCACCAAACTTAGTTACAATACATTTCCCCACTCCTCCAAATCTTTGGTATACATTGCAAATAATTGCGGACCCTGCACTGGCACTGTTTCACCCCACCAGTTGCAATGTGTCAAACTGATTAAAACTAATTTATCTGTTTAATAGCCAGTCCTCCCATTCCTGTGTCACAGAGTCGAAGGGCAGAATAAGAACGAGGAGTATCAGTTGGTAATTCAGCCGGTTTAGGCTGCTCTGTCATTTAATATGATGATGGTTTCTGCCATCCAGGCCTAAAATCCACCTTTCTGCGAGCTCTCCTTAACTCTTCATTTACTGAATGTTCCAGTTCCCACTACCGTCTGGCGTAGTGAATTACACAGATTCAAAATCCTGTGAGAGAAGTCAGTCTCCTTACTTCGTTTTTAATGTGCTCTGCCATATCCTAAAAAATGTGGTTTCCTGTTGTAGATCGCCCCATATGTGGAAAGATCCACTGCCCATCGACATTGTCAATCAACAGTCAGACCTTACAGACCTCAGTGAGACCTCCTACATTCTCAGTGTAGGAGATCAATGAGACAGGATAGCGCTATCTCTTTACTTTAGAAACCGTACATGCCTGAACTGCTCAAACTCTTTTCTAAAGACAAACTCCTTACCTCTGAAATCAATCTGGTGAATCTTTTCTGAAATGCCTCGAAGGCAACTGCATTCTCCCTCCATAAAATGAGACTAGAAGCATCTCGAGTTGGTTTCTTTGTTGCAGCAAGGGTTGAATGGAGACTTGATGAAATTATGAGATGCACAGATGGCTTGACGTTCGGAAACCATTTTCTTCGCATCGTTGAACTGTCTCATGCAAGAGACATGCATTTATGGTGCGAGGGGAAAAGTTGAAAGGAGACGTGAGGTGTAGTTTCTTTATACACAAAGAGTGGCAGGATCCTGGAAAGAAATGCCAGGGGTAGTGCTGTGGCGATGATAGGGGAGTGTAATGAACTTTTAGATAATCACAAGAACGTTCAAGTAATGAACAAAGTCAGGCTGAACAGATTAGTTTCAAGTGGTGTCATGTTGGCGCAACACTGTGGTCCGAGGGAACCGTCCTTGTGCTGTACGACTCTATGGTCTGAGTTCCTGGGCAAGATTTCCTGATGTATAAATTCGGCTTATGTGAAATAAGTTTAAAAGAATGTGTCATGATCGCAGGTAAACGTAGAAATTTCACATAGAATGGACTGACTAAGGCAGCAGCAGAGAAGTGCTGGCACGCAAGATTAGGGAGATTGACGGACAATATGCAACGAGTGTTTCGTATTTATTATACTTGTAAGAAGGAGATTGCAAGTATCGAATTTAAGAAGGCAGAACTGGAAGCCGTTGAGCAGCTTGATATTAGAAGTGAGCAGGGTTTGAAGGCTTGGCTAGTAAAATATCGAACAAATCCCGGGGTTTGGATGAGCTGTACATCAGGCTGCAGAGTGCGACAAAGAAGAAAGGCCCTGTTCCAAATTTCGAAGTGGAATTTGGTCATAGCAGAGTTAGAGAAGCAGAGAACAGCTAATGTGCTTCACTTTGTAGGAGGAGTGGTGGGGACACACCAGGGAACTATAGCCCGGTGATTATCAGACCTTTGTTAAGTGAAATATTCGAGAAAATAGTAAATGAAAAAATGAACTCCATTTCGGGATGTAGGATTTGATCAGGGAGAGTCAACATATCTTTAACAGAGGGAAGTTATGCCCATTGAATTTAGTTGAATTTTTGTTCCACGGAAGCCGTTTATATCGTTTTCCAGCATGGCCTTTGACAAAGCTCCACAGGGAAATTTGATAAAGGAAGTAAACCATCATGGTGTCAATGGGAATTTGACAAGTTACATCGAACAACATCTTATCCAACAGTGATATGGAGCTGCCAAAGTTAAATATCATACAACACTAGTTTATAGTCTACCAGGTTTATTTGAAAGCACTAGCTTTCGAAGCTCGGCTCCTTCATCAAATAGCCATGGAACCGGATCATAAATTCCATATCATATTATCCTGATCCACGGATACCTGATAATAGAGCAGTGCTCAAAAGCTAGTCCATCCAAACAAACCTTTGGGACATTAACTTAGTGTTGTGTGATTTTTAACTTTGTCCAACAGTGGCAGTTGGATAAATGACGGTGTGTGAAGGCTGTTGGTGTTACTGGAGACCAGTGCCCGTTAGTACATCAGAAGGATAAATACTGTGTCACCTATTACTGTGGTATTCATAAACGATGTCGAGGTGAATGTGCAGCTTGGTGGGTGGCCAGTGTGTGCTTGTACTTGACCTAAAGATTGACCGGGAGACTGTCAGTGAGGCAGTAGGTCTTATGTCACAGGAAAACCAGATGAATGGACTCATGGCAGATAGAAATTATCCGGGATAACGATGAGGTGATGTTCTTGGGATGAAGGAACCAGACAGGGAGTGTTCAGTGACTGGCAGCACACTGCGAAGCTCAGACTGTACTTCTCCATTGATCCCGAAAGTGTTTGGACAGGTTATTAGGCTAAAACAAAGGCATAGGCAAAATCGTTATTCAGCGAGGAATACATGAGAAAAGGTATACAGGATATTGCTTAGTCCAAGATGGAAAATTGTGCGCAGTTCTGGCTAGCACATTACAGGAAGGATGTGATTGCAACAGACTGGATATAGAGGAGATTTACCAGGATGTTCCTTGGGATGGGAACATAAAACCAGGAGACATACATTAAGAAGTTCAAGGCGTGTACTGTACCTTAAAGAGAGAACGAATACTCTATTGCACTGAGAGCTTGCAGGAACAATCTCACAGTGTACTGGAAAATTGAAAATGTGTATCGTTTGCCTGTGAAATGCATACCTGAATTGTTTGTGCTTTAACAACAATTCGAATTTTAGCAATCAGTTTAAATTATGCATCAAAATGCCAAAACCGAATCGAGATTGAAGCTATTGATTTTTCTTTCTAATATCGAATCAATAAGACAACGGCTGTTGGGGACATAACAAAAAAACGTCTGAATTTTGAAACTCAAATAGAGTAAGTGCTATCGAGAGAGACCCAAGGAATTGAAACACTCTTTATCAAATGTGTCTTTTCATACAAAATATATTCGCAGTAAAAAGAATGAAGACAACACACGGAGATCTACCGCCAGAAGAAGAAAGATACTGCAGACGGCATCTACTGTATGGCTTTGAAATTAAGTTATTGTAATCTTGCGAAATGTTCTATTGAAACAGCATATTGTTAATGGAGTAGGAGGTGGTTAATAAACGGCTAATAGAAATGGGGGATTAGAATTGTGAATGGTTGTTATTTCATGACTGATTTGAGAGTTAAATAATAAATTGATGTTATTTTCTTCAATACTGGAATTTGGGAGTTCCGCCGCTCATATTTTAACAGATTATGAGGCGAGGTTAGCATTTCTGAGTATGTGGTTTAATTAACACAATTTTCATCACAGTGTCATAAGTTTGGGGCCTGGTCTGACAATTGGACAAGTTTAGGCAGATCTAGCCAGAGATTTGGACAGATGTGAACAGATTTGGTGTCTTAAGGATCTTAGCAGATTTAAACACTTGCCGATTATTGTCCTAGATCTTAAAATGAAACGGAGAAGAGATAATGTTTTTAATTTCGATAAGTTTTGCTTGGTAAAATTACAACGAGAGAAATCGTTCGTCAAATTGCTAAAGAGGTTCTGGACTTTGAAGATGATTCCCAAATTTGCCAGGAAACTTTAGAAAGACAGAGAATTTTATTATTTGATAAATAGCAAATAGGAAAAATGATTACATGTAGATACTGGATATCAGTGTAGAGCGTGGTGCTGGGACCGCACAGCGGGTCAGGTAGCATCCAAGGAGCAGGAGAATCGACGTTTCGGATTTTAGTACTCCTGTTAGTTCGTGTTAGTTCCCAAACCTGCCAGGACTCAACGGTTTTTTACAGAGTATCGTAAGGTCAATGCCATAACAAAATCGGACTCATACACAATAGCAAGTTTTAGGACTGTACAGAGAAATTTGGACAAGCCACTTACATCACAAAGTTGGATTTATTGCCTTGTTATTGGCAGGTACCTTTCTCAGAGAAAGCGAAAGAGGTTTCTGCGTTTGTAACCTCAAATGAGCTATAGCAAGTCACAGTGATGCCTTTGGAAATGAAGAAGTCACCAGCCACATTCTGAAGACTCATGAACTGTTGCAGCTGGATTAACAAATTATGCATTTTATCTGGATGAAGTAGTGATCTTTAGCGAGTCATGGAAACATTACATGAGACAGTTGGCAGAGCTCTTTGAACGACCACGAAAAGCAAAACTGGCAATGAGCATAAACAAAACACAATTCGTGAAAGCAGATGTGACCTTCTTGAGACATAATATGGGTTATGGAAGTTTTCCCCGAACGACACGAAGGCCATCGATGTGTTTGCCTGACAAACTTCGAATAAAGAAGTGCTTCAATTATTGGACAAAGCGAATTTGACTGGAAGTTTGGTTAAAGTGATTTTACATTTCGTTGCACCATTAACAGATTTACTGAAGACGAACACACATTTTCAATGGTCGGAACAATGCCAGGAGGCTTTTGTGAATTCAAAGGCAGCAATTGTAGCTGCACCAGAAGTTTTGGAAATCCTTCGAGTTTGCATTCGATGCTAGTGATATAGCAGATGGATTTGTATTGGCAGGGGAAAATGATGAAGCAAGTGGGCGCCCATTGTCTACTTTTCAATGAAACTCAACACCTAGCAAAGAAAATACTCTACCATAAGTAAGGAATTTTTGAGATGGGTACTGGCCTGACAACATTTTAATATTTATTCGATGAACAACGTGTCAGAGATAGTTATGTACAAAGACTGCAATTCTCTACCAATCTTGGAAGGATTAAAAGGCAAGAGTATGAGACCACTTCTTTGTAGCATTATGTTACATAGGAGTAATTTTTAAAGTGTACATGTGTGTCGCTAAATGTGATAGAAGATGCATTATCACTGATTTAAACTAGAAAGTATAGATAAGGTTGAAGTAATTCAAATAATGTATGTGTGTGTGTGTACAGAAATTGATGTGACTTTAGAATAATGACCTATGTATTCCATTATAAAAGAATAGAGAATTACGAAAAAGATATGCTATTGTTTCAGTAAGATGGTTCAATTATTTTCTTAAAAGGAGAGGTGTTATGAATTCGAATGCGTGTTCAGTACCTTTAAGCGAGAATGGTTGCTGCTCCGCACTGAGAGTTTAAACGAACAGTCTCAGTGAATGCTGGAAAAACGGAAAAATGTAACGTTCGACTGTGACATAGAGTTGCGTGCTGTTTTGACAATAATTGGTAATGAAGCAATCAATTTAAAATTTGCCCCATGATACTAAAACTTTAATGAGCTTGAAGCTATTGTTTGGTCAACATTGAACCACAGAATCGATCCGATGGAGTGGGCATAAAGAAAGTAGGTATTTTAAAATTGGGCAGAGTAACTGCCATCGAGACAAACCCAAGGAATTGAAGCACTCTGCATCAAATCTACCTCTTCTTATGAAACATATTCGGTGAAAAAGAAAGACGAAGACCCAGAGACATCTTCATTGAACATGGAAGATAGAAAACTACAACGCAGAACCGGCTCTTCAGTCCTTGTTGCTATGCCGACTTTTAACACATCTAAGCCCATCCCCCCACCCGATCCCATTATCATCTATGTGCATGTGCAAGGGTTGTTTAAATGCACATAAAGTGGCTGAGTTAACTATATTGGCAGGAACGGCATTGATCGCCTCAAGTAAGGAATCTGCCTCCTACTTTTATCACCCCTCATTTAGCAGTTATGTCCCCCCTAAAAGAAGACGTTATCACCGTCAGAAGAAGGCTATCACTGTCCAAGATATTTAATCCTCTCATATGTCCCTAATTAATCATTCTCTACAATGAGAGGGAATTTCAGGCTGTCAACCGTCTCTCATGAGATCTTCGCTTATCGATTCATGATCATTATTAGACACTTAACTTCAGATTTCAATTCGGATGCCAACAATTGTTGTGGCGAGTTTTGAAGCTGGTGCCGGAAAAGATCTACGTGGATTTGAGGATTAACCTTCCAGAAACAATACCACTAGGCCATCACCTCTTATAAGCAGTATTCAGACTCTTATTCAGCCAAAAGCAGAAAGACATCCCAGAATGCAACTGCTTTCCGGTGTTGAAATTAAATTCATTCAATTTTAAGAAGTTTTTCTGGAACAGTACATTGTTTTCGAATTGGAAGCTGATAAAAAGCAGTTAAGGAAAAGGGTGGTTGAAAGCTGTGAATAGCTGTTGCTTAATGTTCACATTTAGAATTAAATAATTAATTGATATTATATTCTTTAAATAGTGGAATGTGGGATTTCCCTGTTACTCACATTATAAATGATTACGAAGTGAGGTGAGCTTTTCTGGGTTTGTTGTAACGAGTAGAAGGGTTCACCACGGTGTTTAAACCCATTGGAGCAGCAAATAGGCTGCTCAGCCAAGAAAAGTGTGTTCCATCATTCAGTCATGACTGATTTGTTGCTCAGTTCCATTCACCTGCTTTTTATCTACAACACTTGATCCCCTTGATACTCAAGGTGACACACTGTAAAAGCGAAGTGTTTGCGAGTTAGAGCGAATTTATGAATTGATTGTCAACTAGAAATTGCTGGAGTCTGCAAGACACTTCCTTAGAGGCTACATGTCTCATGTCGCCTCACAACCATTAAAAAACACTTGAATGAGGACTTAAAGTGCCACAGTATTTACGGTGAAGGGCCTCATGCAGGAAAGTGGGACTAATGTCGATTGTTCATGTGACATCACAGTGTCTATGCTTCTGTGACTTGATGACTGTGGAAGTCCAATCGTTGAGCAGCTTCAAGACAGGAATTGTTGGGTTTCTAAAGAGTATGTGAAGAAGAGTGAACTAGAAAAGTTTCTCAAAATACAGTATACCAAGCTGAAATGTTAGAGGAAAGAATTGCAGCTTCCATACAGGCTGAAACCAGAGACTAGAAATAGGATAATGACAGGATAATTAAGCAAATACTTTTATTCTGTTTTCAGCAAAGAAAATACCTTAAAAAA
>NW_025214770.1:0-1201 GCF_004010195.1 Chiloscyllium plagiosum | reverse complement strand
CCCCCCACCTTGTCTCAGTCCCAATCCTCGAACTCAGCACCAGCTTCCTAACCTGCAATCTTCTTCCTGACCTCCCAGCTCCCACCCCCACTCTGGCCTATCACCCTCACCTTTACCTCCTTTCACCTATCGCGTCTCCAATGCCCCTCTTCGAAGTCCCTCCTCCCTATCTTTTATCTTAGCCTGCTTGGCACACTTTCCTCATTCCTGAAGAAGGGCTCATGCCCGAAACGTCGATTCTCCTGCTCCTTGGATGCTACCTGACCTGCGCTTTTCCAGCAACACATTTTCAGCTCTGTATTTTATAGGTAGCATTCTCCTGGTCACAATGACTGGAGCCACAATGTCCTTTCAGGTATTTGATCATCTCTGTATATTTAGTCTCATAACCCAGCATTTTTCACCTGGGATTTATCCAGCTCTGTTCATCAATTTATTTTAAATAAAGCTCATAATTGTAAACATTACAGTGATATAAAAACACCTCCCATCTATAAGCCTTAATCATGAAATTACTTCAAAATGAATTAACAGAAGAGTAGAAGCTTTTGTCAGACTTGGTTTAAAAACTTCATGTAATGGTTCATTTGTTGTATAAAAGTTACTGAACCGATTGAGATGGATTTATTGGATTCCTAATTTATTGCAAATGAACTGAGGATTATTTCATAAGTAAACTTAATTATTTAAAATCATATGTAACATGTTTTTAAAACATGCAGTATCCTGATGATCTGCATTAACCCTTGCTTTTGTATGTCATTTCATGGCCATGTGCAGAAGAAGCTTATTCCCAATATTTAAATAAGGAGTAAAATAAAGCGTAGAGATTGCAGGATGACAATCACCTTTTGAATTTGGGTGTGCTGTTGTGCTCTCTGAGCCCTGTGAATTGGGGGTGAGCGGTGGTGTGATGGTAATGTCACTGGACTAGTCATCGAAAATCCCATGTTGATGTTCTGGAGCCATGAGCTTGAATTTCACCATGGTAGATGGTAAAATGTGAATTTGATGAATGTCTAGAACTTAAAAGCTAGCCTCATGACAAACATATAGCCCTTGTTACTTCTCATGAAAATGTATCTGACTCTCAAATGTCCTTTAGGATGGAAATTTGCAACCATAACATGATCTGGCCTGGCTGACTTGTGACTCGACCTACAGCAATGTGATTGAATCTTAACAGCCCTTGGAGGCAATT
>NW_025214769.1:36718-50463 GCF_004010195.1 Chiloscyllium plagiosum | reverse complement strand
GTCTGAATAATGGTGTGACCTGAGGATGGTCAAGTATGTGCGTCAAAGATTCTGTGGCCAAGGCATGGTCAATGCAATGTGTGAAGAATCGTGTTGCCTCAGGATGGTAAATAATGTGTGTGAGTAATCCTGCAGCCTGAAGATGGTCAATACTGTGTGCAAATATTCCTGCGGCCTGCGGACGGTCAATATAGTGTGTGAATAATGCTGTGGCCTGAGAATGGTCAATACTGTGTGTGAATAATCCTGTGGCCTGTGGTTGGTCAATAGAATGTTTGAATGTTCCTGTGGCCTGAGGATGGTCAATACTGTGTATGAATAATCCTGTGGCCTGAGGATGATCAATACAGTGTGTGAATATTCCTTTGGTTAGTGAATGGTCAGTACCATTTGTCAATATTCCTGTGGCCCGTGAATCTTCAATACTGTGTGTGAATAACCTTTGGCCAGATGATGGTCAATACTGTGTGTGAATAATTCTGTTGCCTGAGGTTGTTCAATACAGTTTGTGAATAATCCTGCGGCCTGTGAATGGTAAATGTTGTGTGTAAATAATCCTGTGTTGTTAGCATGGTCAATACTGTGTGTGAGAAATCCTGTGGACTGAGGATGGTCAATACTGTGTGTGAGTAATCCCAAGGTCTGAGGATGTACAACACTGTGTGTGAAAAATCCTGTGGCGTGAGGATGATCAGTGCTATGTTTGAATAACCCTTGGCCTAAGGATGGCCAATACTGTGTGCAAATAATAATGTGGCATGTTGATGGTCAATGTTGTGTTTTAGTTATCCTGTGGCGTGAGGATGGTCAATTTTGTCTGTAAATAATCTGTGACCTGTGCATGGACATTTCTGTTTGTGAATAATACTGTGCCCTATGGATGGTCAATACAGTGTGTGATTAATCCTGTGCACAGTGAATGTTCAATACTGTGTGTGAGTAATTCTGTGGCCTTAGCGTAGTCAACACTGTGTGGTAATAATCCTGTGATCTGAGGATATTCAATACTGTGCCTGAATAAGGCTGTGGCCTGTGAATTGTCAGTACTGTGTAGGAAAAGTGCTTTGGCATGCGGGTAGTGAGTACTGTCTGTGATTATTTCTGTGGCCTGAGGGTGGTCAATACTATATGTGAGTAATCCAGTGACTTGAGGATGGTCAATACTGTGTGTGAATAATCCTGTGGCCAGAGAATGGTCATTTCTGTGTGTGAATAATCGTGTTGCCTCAGGATGGTCAATACTGTGTGTGAATAAGCCTGTGGCCTAAAGATGGTCAGTACAGTGTGTGAGTAATCCTGTGGCTGAAAATGGTCAATACTGTGAGTGAGTATTCCTGCGGCCTGATGATGGTGTTTAATGTGCGTGAATAATCCTGCGGCCTGAGGATGATCAATGTTGTATGTGAATAACCCTTGTCCGAAGCATGGTCAATACTGTGTGTGAGTAATAATGTCGCCTGTGGATGTTCAATGCTGTGTGTTAATAATCCGGTGGCCAGTGGATGGTCAATACTGTGTGTTAATAATCTCTGGCCGGAGCTTGGTCATTTCTGTTTGTTAATATTACTGTGGCCTGTGGATGGTCAATATTGTGTCTGAATAATAATGCGACCTGAGGATGGTCAATTATGTGTGTTAATAATCCTGTGGCCAGAGCATGGTCCATGCGATGTGTGAATAACCGTGTTGCCTCAGGATGGTCTATACTGTGTGTGAAAAAGTCTGTGGCCTTAAGATGATCAGTACTGTGTGTGAGTAATCCTGTGGCCTGAAGATGGTCAGTACTGTGTGTGAGTAATCTTGTGGCCTGAAGATGGTCAGTACTGTGTGTGAGTAATCCTGTGGCCTGATGCTTGTCTCTATTGCGTGTGAATATTCCTGCTGCCTGAGGATGGTCAATACTGTATGTGAATAACCCTGTGGCCTGAGAACGGTCAATGCTGCTGTGGCCTGAGGACGGTGAATACTACCTGTGAATTCTCCTGTGGCCTGCAGACGGTCAATTCTATTTGTGAATAAACGACTGGCCTGTGAATCGTCTAAACATTGTGTGAATAATCCCATGGGCTGAGAATGGACAACAGTGTGTGTGAATGATCCTACTGCCTGAGGATGGTCAATACTGTGTGTTAATAATCTTGTGGACAATGAAGTGGTGGTTTTGGATGAGCAGTTGGTTGATCCTCTCCCTCCAATATCCCGCGCTATCTCTTCGTAACCTCCAGCTGCAGCAATCCCTCCTGTCTTTGTAACACCGATCAGAACCTGGCCCATCTCTGTTACACTGCCTCCACCTCCAGTACCTTCACCTCTCCCTTTTCCTGTCGTATCATAAAACCCTGACAATGATTCCTCTTCCAACTGCCCTCCTCCTGCTCGCAGTCCCTTTGCAATCAATTTTATACTTACTCCTAAAGAACTCTCTCACCTCTGGTTTTTAGCACTGTTTGCTAATCTTGCCAGACTCTTAATCTAAGATGATCCATTTTGTCCTGAGTGAGCGACAGATGTGAGTTTCTTGCTGAGGTTTTGTCTGTTTCAATGGAATGTCCTTTTGTTGAGTGTTTTATACTGTTCCTTCAAATGTTTTCCACTGTTCATTGACAGATACATGGTTCAGTCTGTTTATCCGGTTTACCTTGGTCACTTCTGCTGTCAACCTTATACAATTGGCTATTTTTGTTTCTCATTGTAACTTGTCCGTTCTGTGATTCACTTTAAAACGTTATATTTCTTTAAACTGCACTTTATCACAATTTCACGGAGGATCTCTCCACGTGACAATACTCTTTCTCTAAGGTTCATCACACAACGTTCGCTCTGAGATAGTTACGTCCCTAGCCAGTTGCACAATGTAATATTCAAAGAAACACTGAAAAAAATCTACGAACTCTCCTTCCAATAGCACTCTTGCAAGAGTGATTGTACCAGATTATACGAATATTGAAGTTTCCCAAAATTATCACAATACCTTTGTTAAAAAATCCAATGAGTTCCTTCTTAATGCAGTGATGAGCAATGAAATGCTGCTCCGTGGCTAAAACTGTTCTGATGCTTGTGACCTTGGCAAGGAGTAGCCAGAATTTACAGTTAGACTGACTGTCATTCACGATATGAGGCCAAATGCTTTCTCTGTAATGCCTTTGTTATCCATTATTGTTCATGTTGCCCATTTTGCCGGAGTTTCCACAAGGTTTTGAACCATTGAATATTCATGTCCAACGTTTGTTCGCCCTGTCACCACATCTCCCTCCTGTCTAAATCTCTTTTATCTCTGTGTCACAAATACATCTACCTTATTGCAGATACTTTGTCCATTCCAAAAAAAACATAATTTACTCTTTCCCAAAATGTCCTCTCATAACCCTATTCGCTGATGTACAGCTTTAGTTAAACACTGTCCCTTCCTGTTCCTTTCTGAATTACGTCAGCCACATCCCCATGCTGTTCCGATGCTTTATCTTTTCTTTTTGGATTTGGAAAGCTTCTTTCACCTGAAAACTGTCCCTGCATCCTTTCTGTCAGTTTATAAAGCCCTGTCCATACTTTAGTTAAACACTGCCCCTTCCTGTTCCTTTCTGAATTACGTCAGCCACATCCCCATGCTGTTCCGATGCTTCATCTTTTCTTTTTGGATTTGGAAAGCTTCTTTCACCTGAAAACTGTCCCTGCATCCTCTCTGTCAGTTTATAAAGCCCTGTCCATAAACCTACCGACATGATTGGCCATGACACAGGCCCAAGTACAGTTCCAGTGGGACCATCCTAATGTATTAGTTTAAATCAGGTATGGGATGTAGCTGTCTCTGTCTGACCAGCCTTTCTTGCCCAGAACTAGCTGCACTTGTGCAGAGTAGCTTGCTCGGCCATTTCAGAGGGTAATTGAGAGACAAACATTCGTGCAGACCACGTGAGGATGGGCAGATGTACTTCTTTAAACGACAAGCGTTCGGATTATGTGTACATCAGTAATGGTCTCATACTCATTGTGGATTGTTAATTACTAGTTTCGAAATAACTGACTTCAGATTCCACCATTTCTGATGGTAGGATTCAAACCCGTCTCCCCTGAACATAAGCCGAGGCTTTGGATACATGCTCCAGCAATAAGACCAGGAGGCCATCACTTCATCTGCTCACAGGTTGCTCATTCCTGAGCACTGATATCAGTGCATCATGAAGCAGACCCGTTGCTCCTGCACAATTGTTTGATCATGATAACTGCTGCACTGTGTTGATGTCACTCAGTCTCTCTCCATGTGGTCTCCCTCACTGTGAGGGTCTAATTGCTGCCTCTGTCAGCATCTCTCGCTCTTGCAGCAACTCCAGATCCTGAGCCAACAGATTTCTCCACTCCAAAGAGACGCAGCAGCACAGGCTCGGGATAGAGACTGGGATGTTCCAGATTTCTGTGATACTCAGGACCATTCTGTATGTATAACCTTCACTACATCAGTCTAATTCCCAATCTGTCTATTTCGCTGTGTTCTGTAGGTACTCAGGATGTTCCTGACTCAATAGACTTTCCAATTCATGGGTGGCTCATCCATAACCTCGTTGAAGATGGTTGGTCAGCCAGCGAGATAAAGGGAAGGGAGATCTGGAGCTATAAATAAATCCTGCAGTGAGGTAAGATCGCGCTCAGCTCACAGAGCAGAGTACAATGAGAGGGCTCCAAACATCCACGAACAAGACATGACACAGACACTATGCTGGAGGGGGACCACAGTACAGACACAACCCAGGCTCAATCACCACGTCTACTGTAAGTTCTGTTGTACTAAGACTCACTGCTCTGCAACATTGTATCTATGACATGTCTTGGTGGCCAGTGTCTTTAATAATTCTTAAATCCTATAACAGTTGCTATCTCTGTAACCTCCTCCCTTCCTTATAGTCCGTCCACATATTTGAAACGTACTGCATTCCAGCCTGCCATCTCTATTGCTGTACCTTGCTTCAGTGTCTACAACATGCCTTATCTTAGTAGTCTTCTCCTCTTTAACTATATACAGAGTCATGCAGCACGGAAACTGAACTTCCGGTCCAACTCATCAATTCTGACCATGATTCTTACTCGAGACGTGTCGCATTTGCCTGCGTTTGGCCCTTATATCTTCAAACATCCTCCACTCCATGTACCTCCCCAAATGTATTTTCCATGTTGTAATTGTACATGTTTCTTCCATTTTCTCGGGCAGTCCTTTCCGTTTATGCACCGTCCTCTGTGGATAATGTTGCCCCTCAGCTCCCTCTTTAAATGCTTGCTCTCTCACCTCACATTTATACCCTCTAGTTTTGGACTCACCTACCCTTGGCTTTTCACCTTATTGCGGATCTGCATGGTTTTATAAACTTTTATAAGGTCAATCCGTCGCCTCCTCTGCCCAAGGCAAATATTTAGGAAAATGTTACAAATATTTCCAAAGCTTTGGACAATGAAGGAAAGTGTGCCAAACGCTGCGTTCACCACCCTGTCCAACTGTGATGCCACTTTCAAAGAACAATGTAACTGCACCTCTTGGTCTCTCCCTGTTTGAAAACACTACCCAAGGTCAAACCATTAACTGTGTAAGTACTCCCTGATTTGCCTTAACAAAATCCAACTCCATACTTCAACTCCATCTTTCGTTCCTTGGTCCACTGGTCCAGTTGTTCAAGATCCACTTTGATAACCGAATTCACTGCCCACTACACCATTAATTTGATCATCTACAAATTTACTAACAATGACTCCAATATTATCAACCAAATCGTTTATATAGATAATGCTCATCAGTGGACCCAGCTCTGATCCGCATAGCACACTGCTGGTTATAGACCTCCAGTCTGAACAACAACCCTCTCCCACCACCCTCTGTCTCCTACTGTCAAGTCAATTAAATGTCTAGTTGGCTAGCTCTCCCTGATCCCATGTGATCTATCATTATGAACCAGTATATCATGCTAAACCCTGGCAAAGACCCTGCTGACGTTAATGTAGACAATGTATGGTCAAACACTTCAACAAAAGCAATCAAGTTAGTGAGACCTGACTTTGTGCGTACAAAGCAATGCTGACTATCTTTCATCAATCCTGGCCTTTCCAATTGCATGTAATTCCTGTCTGGAAGAATCACTTCCACAACTTACCCACCACTGACATCTGGTTAATTGGTCTTTAGTTCCCTGGCTTTGCAGCACAGCCTTTCTCAAATAACGGAACAAGTCTACATTCTTGTCATAGTTGTACAGCATGGAAACTGAACCTTCAGTTGGTACCAACCATAATCTCAAACTAAACTCATCCCAGCTGTCTGTTGCTGCCCCATGTCCCTCCAAACATTTCCTGTTCATGTACTTACCAAAATGTCTTTTAAACGTTGTAATTGTACTCACATCCACCCCTTCATCAGAAAGTTCATTTCACACTCAAACCAGCCTCTGTGGAACAATGTGACATTTACATCAATTTCTTGAACATCTCTCTCCTCTATCCTTAAAAATGTGGCCCCTTCTCTTGAGACTCGCCCATCCTGGGGAAAAGGCAGCTACCATTAACTCTATCCATATCTCTCATTATTTTATAAACGTCTACAAGGTCACTTCTCAATCTTCACTCTCCAGTGAAAAACAACTCCGCCTATCCAGCCATTTTTCAGAACTCAAGCCTTCCATACCCAGCAAGATCCTAGTAAATCTCTTCAGAACCCCCTGCAGCCTAATAATGCCCTTCCTATAACTGGGCGACCAGAAATGGATGGAGTATTGCAGAAGAGGTCTCACCAATGTCCATACAATGTCAACATGACGTCCCAAATCCTGTACGCAATGGACTGAGCAATAGTCAAGCCTGCTAAGTATTGTCTTATCCATCCTGTGATGCAACCTTCAAGAATTATGTACCTGAACCTGAAGGTTCCTCTGCACTTAAACACTAACCTAGACCCTAACATTAAGTGTGGAAGCTCTACCCTTGTTTGGTTTACCAAATGCATTACCTCGAATTTATTCAGCTTGAATTCCATCTACAGTTTTTCAGCCCATTCACCCATATTATCAAGTTCCCTTTGTATCTTCGAAGACCTCCTTCACTGTCCACTATTTCAACCTCCAACCCATCACACATGGCTGTTAATTGTACAAATACCTTTGCTAGGGGCTCCACAATTTCTTCCATAACTTTGCACAATTTCCTGTGATACTCTTAATCAGGTTCTGGAGCTTTCTATACCTTTGTGTTTTAACACCTCCAGAGGCACCTCTTCGAGAAAATGCAGTCTTTTGAAGTCATAGAGATGTACAGCATGGAAACAGACCCTTCGGTCCAAATCGTCCATGCTGACCAGAAGATCTAAATAAATCTATCCCATTTACCAGCATTTGACCCATGTACCTCTAAACCCTTAGTATTCTTTTACCCGTCCAGATGTTTTTTAAATGTTGATATAGTATCAGTATCTCTTACTTTCTCTCTCTGCTCATTCCACACGTGCATCGCCATGTGCGTGAAAAAGCTGTCTCTTAGGTCTCTATTAAACTTATGCCTTCTAGGGTGGACTCCCAACACTTGGGAAAAGACCTTGAATGTTTACCAATTCATGCCACTCATGCTTATATAATCCTCTGTCAGGTCGCACCTCAGTTTCTGATGCTTCAGGGAAAATAGTCCCAGTCTATTCAGCAACAACCCTGGCAACATCTCATTAATCTATTCTGAGCCCTTTCAAGTTTCACAACCTCCTTCTGAGAGCAGGCAGACTTGAATTGCACAGAGTACTCCAATTATGGTGTAACTTAGTAATCTTTTGTTCCCTGCATTCCCCAGTGTTTGTGCACAATTAGTCCTGAAATGAAAATTTGTTTAGGATCTTAGCCATATCCAGCAGTTCCGCACATCGACGGCTTCATTCATCTTTAAGGGCCCCTACTTTATTCCGAGTTACTCGTTTACTCTTATTTTATACATATTATCTACAATCAGTTTTGAATTGTCCTCATGCTTCTTTGCTGAGGCTTTTTGCATTCCTGATTTCCATCACACAGCTCCTGTGATACTCTGGGATTCCCTTGATCCAGCTGGCTATACCAAACATGTGCCCCCTTTTCCTTGACCAGACCCTCAATAGACAGCCAGTGTTTTCTAATGCTGTCAGCATTGACCTGTACACAAACAGGAACATGCTGGCGCTGATTGCTCAATTTATCTCACTTGCCAGACTTCCCCTTCCCTGCAAATAGACTCTCCAATCACCTTATGAAAGTTCTTGGCTAATGCGATCAAGATTGGACTGGCCCATTTTATAACTTGAACTTGTGGACCAGGCCTGTCCTTTTCCATAGCTGTTTCCCAACTAATAGAACTGTGGCCACGTTGGCAAAATGCTTTCCCACTATCACCCCAGTCCCTTTCCCTTCCTTGTTTCCCAAAGGAAGGTCAGGTTTTGCCCCTTTCTTTTTGCAGGCCATTTACATATTGATTGGGAGTTTCTGGAACACAATTACCAAATTTCTCCCTTGCAAACACTGAACACTGGCAGTCAAAGATGGAAAGATTAAAAAAAAACAACATAACAGCCCTATTATTATGATTGATATTAGAGGGCTCCCGACATTTTTTTTTTCATCAGTCTGCCACTGGTTATTGGGGGTTAGTAGGACAACCGAATCGAAGTGATGACCCATTCATATTTGTTAGTTCCACAAACATTGCTTCGCCGGGCGATCCCACAGGAATGTCCTCTCTAAGTACTGCTGTGATGATCCATGCAATCAAAACACACCACTTCGCGTCCTCTCTTGCGTCCCCTTCGATGCTTCCTGTGGTCACTCTACCTTGAAACAATGAGCTGCCAGTCCTGCCCCTCCTTCAGCTGTGTTTCTGTAATAACTATAATATTCCAGTCCCATGTTCCAATTCATTTTCTGATTTCATCTTCCTTAGCTGTCAGGCCCCTTGCATTGAAATGCAAGCAGTTTACTCATCAGTTTTCCCCCATTCCTTGCTATGTTCTTGCCTGCCGTTTCTGTTGAAATTGCTTTCTTTAACTTGTGTACCAACCTCAGTCTTCTCTCTGACCTTACGACTGTTTAAGGTACAATACCCTGCCAGATTAGATTATATCCTCTTAAGCAGCTCTAGCAATTCGCCACACCAGGATATGAGTACCCCTCCCATTTCCAGTTCAGGTGCCTTCCCCACCCGGTCCACCTGTGATGACACCTACAGGGATCTTTGGATTGTCCCCTCAGCTCTCTGTGTTCCTCAGTACTCCGCAAGGACCAAACATTCATTTTTGTCTGTCCTTCGCTTATCATACCTCCCACAGGAAATAACCTCACATTAATCAGAACTACACTCTGCTCAGATTACCATCTGATCGTCATCAGACTGTAGAATGAGATCATTTGCCTCACTGTGAACAACATCCTCACCTTTCATGTCATCGGCAAACCGAGTAATAATATCTTCTGCTTTCACACCGGCGTTATTATTCCACAGAATAATCAGCAATGGCCCCTGCACAGATTCCTGAGTTACACCCACTGGTGAAATAATTTCAAACACGAAGAAGACTGTCCACCAATTCTGTACCCAATCTGCCAATTTGCATTGGATCCCATGGGCTATTTTTTTTTTTTGGATAAGCTTTCCATGCGGGACCTTGTCAGAGACCTTAATGAACTCTATATAACCCACATCATCTGAACTGCCCTGTTCATTGTATTTAGACATCATTTCATAAATCTAAACTAAATTCCTCAGACAGTATCTTCCTCTACCAAATCCGGGATGACTAATCCGAGTTGATCCTTGCATTTGCAAGTGCTAATTCATTCTCACAGTGGTGCCGAAGAATTTCCCTCCCCCTGCTGTCAGACTATCTGTTCTGTAATTACCTGGCCTATCCCTGCTGCCCTTATTGAATAAAGGAAACTCATTAGCGATCCTCCAGTCATTCGGCACTTCACCTGCAGCCAGCAAAGTATTAAATATATCCACAGTGCCCCAGCTATCTCCTCCCTTAACTCCCATAGCATCCGGGGATACGTTTCATTGGACATTGGGGATTTCTCCAACTTTATGCCTGTGGAAATATTTAATACCCCTCTTTATTGACCTTAACATATTATAGAACCTCACCATCCCGACTGAAATCCCCGGCTGCAATGTCTTTCTCCTGTGCGAATACGGATGGGAAGTATTCATTGAAGACCTCATCTACTTGCTCTGGCTCCATGCACAGATTGTTCCTTTGGTTTCTAACAGGCCTCACTCTTTCCTCAGCTACCCTCTTATTCTAACTGTACTGAGAGCGTTCAAAGCACTGGCTTTCAAAGCGCAGGTGATCATTCTGAAAGATGAAAAGCATAAACTAAATTTGTTTGACATTACATTCCTTGACACTGCAATCCTGTTGTTATAAATTCTGTGCCTTATGATTGTGCTCCACAATCACCTGATGAAGCAATGCTACGAAAGCCAGTGCTACGAAGTAAACTTGACGGACTGTAAGCTGGTATTGTGTGATTTTTAACATTATCCATTCCAGTCCAACACCAGCTCCTCCACATCATGCTATCATTAACAGGGTGAGTCTGTTTGAAGGAAATGGAATGACTGGCAAATGGGAGACTTTTAGTAATGTAATATAAATAATGCTATATGTCTATGTTCGAGTGAAAGGAAAAGCTCACAGGTTCAGGGATTCATGGCTGATGAGTAATATTGAGGTTCTGGTCTGGAAAATTAAGATAGTATACATTGGATTTAAGCTTGCCGTATCTACTTCACCTGCCTCACAAGACTGATTGACACAATCAATCTGTGGAAACCCTACAATCCTCTGAGGTCTGTGCAGCACTCCCGATCTGTAGAACCCACTCCAATGCCTGTGACTCTCCCAATTCAGTTCGTACAAAACTCTATATATGTGACATCCTCCCGTCGCCAGCACGCACCCTGTATATGCTAGCTACTCCAGTCTCTCCATCCATCTACCCATATTTATAACCTTTTCCAGCTCTTACACACCTATCTGTGTAAACTGGAAACTGCCCTACAACTCTTCCCACTTTGACCAAACTGGGGGAGGTTACTAATGAACCCTTATCTGTGAAACTGTCTCCAATAAAAATTGTTCTTCTTATCTCTTGGAAAATCTGTCCGATCCCACATTATCCATGTCTAAATAGCCTGCAGAACCTGCGTCTTCCTATATCTATAAACATCTCCAATTACTACTACCCTCCATATATCTGTTTGTTCTTCCCGTCTGTACAGCTGTTTTTGTATCTGTCATTTGCACTCTTCCCTAAACGAACGCTGTCTGTACAAATCAATTCAAACTAACAACATCCTTCTCCCTGTAAAGTGCTCCATCTCCCCAACTTCCCCATCTCCATGAAACCCCAGTAGGCTCTCCAGCTCTCCACATATCTGTAACCTCCTGTAGCTCGATGGCCTTCCCTTCCTGTGAAACTACGTCCGGTCCCCTCAACCTTCCCAGTGTGGATCATCTGCTCCAGATCAGACTATTACTGTCTCTGTAAACTCCCAAACTCCTTGCAACTCTTCCTATTTGTGTCTCTGCATTCAGATCCCATCATTTCCAGTTTTCCGAAACGTCGACCTGCCATTGCAATCCTCCCTATTTAGAACATGGAACAGCACAGTACAGAACAGGCCCTTCAGCCCTCGATGCTGTGCTGACCTTTAATCCTACTCTAACTTGTGATGGTTTTCTGCAGAATCCTTCAGTCTTAAACCCGCCCTATTTGGTAAATTCCTCCAGTCACTACAACACTCAAGTGCCTACAAGTCCCCTCTTGAAGTCCCTACACTCCTCCTTAACTCTGTGACCTCATTTATGAGCATCATCCCTCAAAATTACCAAATCCTCTTTTGGTCACTGCAATGTTCCTAATATCTGCAAAACCCGCCAGTCCTGATATTTCTCTCTTTCTCCATAACATCCACTTTTTCCCAGTGCCTTTCTCGGGAACACCGCAGAGGATGGAAGAGTTGTAGAGACCGGTCCATGATACAGAGATAGGAAGGACTACGAAACTGGAGGATGGTACTAATGTAGGAAGGGACATGGATCCTGCAGGAGGTTCGAGGTAGCGGGATCCATAGAAACTTGAGGATGGGTCAGAGAATGCGACGTTTTTTGACTGGACCATTAGACTGATCATGATGCCTAATTCTGGAAGTCTTTATCAGAATTGGTGAGCACAGCTACAGATTCCCAGGCTGGGAGATATTAACTCAGATGTGAATCTATTTGCTCATTCTATCTGTGTGCCTGACACTGACCTGGTGCTGCTCTGGTCCAAGGCACTCTCCGTGCCTCTGGTAGCCTTCAAATCTACAGGACTGACAAGAGCTCATCTCATCAAAGCCTTCATTTGGAATGTTCTTTATTTGAATATTTTTAAGTAGCAGTTACGTGAGATGCAGGAATTGGGGAGTTTCCAATTTTGAGAGAATGAAGCTTTTATCATTGACCCTGACCTATGCAATGGAGTTTCGTAATTAGATTACTTACAGTGTGGAATCAGGGCCCAACAAGTCCACACCGACCCGCCGAAGTGTATACCACCCAGACCCATACTCCTACATTTACCCCTTCACCTAAGACTATGGGCAATTTAGCATGCTAATTCACCTAACCTGCACATTTTTTTGGATTGTGGGAGGAAACCGGAGCACCCGGAGGAAACCCGCGCAGACACAGGGAGAATGTGCAAACTCCATACAGAGAGCCACCTGAGGCGGGGATTGAACCCGGGTCTCTGGGACTATAAGGCAGCAGTGCTAACCACTGTGCCACCGTGCCGCCCACTGAATCGTGGATCCAGTTGTCTGTAGACTGTCACTCAGAGGATTGTATAATCAGGGAATCTGAGTGAAGATGGCCTTTGCTTCGGAGAGTGTGAATTTCCCAGTTTATTTTGGTTTGGACGCAGTATTCCTGGAGAATGTATAACTGTGTAAACACCTCAGCGACTGATTAAGGGGTAAGTGAACTGGACGCTGAGCACCTGGAACTGGGGAACCTCATGTTGTTTGTATGCGGGGCTGGGTGAGAGCAGCTCTCTGGGTAAATAACAGGTATGGATCTTGGGATCCTTCTGCTGTGTTTGACCTTATGCCATCTCGTTATCTCCCTCTCATGAGTGAGCGCGTCATGTTCTCCAGTCCTGACGGTGTCCACTCCCTGTAAAACCTTCCAGCTGTTGTACATCTCCCTTCTCTCTCACTCCTTCCAGCCCTTCCAACTTGGCCTTCATCTCAGATGTCCTGCTGTCCCAAACGGCCTTGGTCTTTGTTATCGCATTGTATTGTTTTGAGCAGTGTGGGAACAAACTGAGAGTAGGTTTGGGCCAGTAAAGAAATGAGAACGCCTCCTTTAACCATCTGTGTCAATCAGAGTCTGCTTGTTTGTCTCTCTCCCATAAGGTGAAGGAAACATCCTTTCAGCATCACTCTGTCCATTTTCCTAGGATCTCTACATTTTAATGAGGACAACTCTCCTCATGATGACCCTCAGTGGCACAGCACTGAAGTGACATGTTTATGTTCCTCTACTTTCTGCAACTACTTCTTTTTGCTCTTTCCGTCCCTCATTCTGAAACCTACTCCAGTCTGGATAGCACTGCAAACCAATAATTACTGAGAATGCTCCAACCTCCCTACCTCTGTAAACTCCCCACATTCCTACAATCCTCCTTGTCTTTGAGAACCCCTCCAGCTTCTACAGT
>NW_025214769.1:31007-34616 GCF_004010195.1 Chiloscyllium plagiosum | reverse complement strand
ATCACCGTCAGCCTGACCCCCTCACACTCACTCCATCACCGTCACCCTGACAACCCCAACACTCACTCCTTCACCACCGTCCTAACCCCCTCACAAGCTTTCCATCACTGTCACCTTGACCTCCTCACACTCACTCCATCACTGTCACCCTGACTCCCACATACTCACTCCATCACCATCACCCTGACCCTGACACACTCACTCCTTCTCCGTCACTTTGAACCCCTCACACTCACTCTATCACCGTCAGCCTGACCCCCTCACACTCACCCAATCACCCTCACCCTGACCCACTCTCACTCACTCCATCTCCGTCTCCCTGGCCCCCTCACATTCATGCGATCCCAGTCAAACTGAACCCCTCTCACTCACTCGGTCACCGTAACCCTGATTCCCTCACACTCACTCCATCACCCAATCACCGTCACCGTGACCCACTCACACTCACTCCATCACCATCGCCCTGAGGTCTTCACACTCACTCCATCATCGTCAGCCTGACCCCCCTCACACTCACGCCATCTGCGTAACACTGGCCCCCTCACACTCATTCCATCACCGTCAGCTTGACCCCCTCACACTCACTCCATCACCGTCACCCTGACAACCCCAACACTCACTCCTTCACCACCGTCCTAACCCCCTCACAAGCTTTCCATCACTGTCACCTTGACCTCCTCACACTCACTCCATCACTGTCACCCTGACTCCCACATACTCACTCCATCACCATCACCCTGACCCTGACACACTCACTCCTTCTCCGTCACTTTGAACCCCTCACACTCACTCTATCACCGTCAGCCTGACCCCCTCACACTCACCCAATCACCCTCACCCTGACCCACTCTCACTCACTCCATCTCCATCTCCCTCATATTCATGCGATCCCAGTCAAATTGAACTCCTCTCACTCACTCGGTCACCGTAACCCTGATTCCCTCACACTCACTCCATCATCCAATCACCGTCACCGTGAGCCACTCACACTCACTCCATCAACGTCTCCCTGAAACCCTCACACTCGCTCAATCACCGTCACCGTGACCCTCTCACACTCACTCCATCACCGTCATCTTGACCCCCTCACACTCACTCTATAACTGTCAACCTGACACACTCACAATCACTCCATTACCATTACCCTGACCCCCTCAAACTCACTCCATCACCGTCACCCTGACAACCCCAACACTCACTCCTTCACCACCGTCAACCTGACACACTCACAATCACTCCATTACATTACCTTGACCCCCTGAAACTCACTCCATCACCGTCATCCTGACAACCCCAACACTCACTCCTCACCACCGTCCTGACCCCCTCACAATCTTTCCATCACTGTCACCTTGACCTCCTCACACTCACTCCATCACCGTCACCCTGACTCCCACATACTCACTCCATCACCATCACTCTGACCCTCTCACACTCACTCTATCACCATCATCTTGACCCCCTCACACTCACTCTATCACTGTCAACCTGACCCTTTCACACTCACTCCATCACCGCCAACCTGACCCCATCACACTCACAACCTCACCGTCACCCTGACCCCCTCACACTCACTCCATCACCGTCACCCTGACCGCCTCACACTCACTCCTTCACCGTCATCCTGACATCCTCACTCTCACTCCATCACCGTCAGACTGACCCCATCACACTCACTCCGTCACGGTCACCCTGACCCACACACACTCACTCCATCCCCGTAACTCTGACCCCCTCACACTAACTCCATCACCGTCACCCTGACCCCGACACACTCACTCCTTCTCCGTCACTTTGACCCACTCACACTCACTCCTTCACCTTCACGCTGACACCCACACACTCACTCCATCACCCTCACACTGAACCCCTCAGATGTACTACATCACTGTCACATTTACCCCCTCACACTCACTCCATTACGGCACACTGACCCCCACACACTCACTCCAACATCTCACCCTGACAACCTCACACTCACTCCATCACCCACTCCCTGACCCCCTCACACTCACTCCATCACCGTCACAGTGACCCCTGCACACTCACTGCATTACCATCAACCTGTCCCCCTCACACTCGCTCCAACACCATCACCCTGAACCCCTCACACTCACTCGGTCACCTTCAACCTGAATCCCTCACTCACTCCATCACAATCTCCCTGACCCCATCCCACTCACTCCATCACCGTCTCCCGGACCCCACCCACTCACTCCATCACCGTCTCCCTGACCCACTCACACTCACTCCATCACCGACACACTGACCCCTGCACACTCACTGCATTACCATCAACCTGTCCCCCTCACACTCGCTCCATCACCATCACCCTGAACCCCTCACACTCACTCAGTCACCATCAACCTGAATCCCTCACTCACTCCATCACAATCTCCCTGACCCCATCCCACTCACTCCATCACCGTCTCCCGGACCCCACCCACTCACTCCATCACCGTCTCCCTGACCCCTCGCACTCGCTCCATCACCGTCACACTTTCCCGACACACTCACTCCATCACGTCATCCTGACCCCGACACACTCACTCCTTCTCTGTCACTTTGACCCCTCACACTCACTCCTTCACTTTCACGCTGACACTTTCACACTCACTCCCTCACCCTCACCCTGACAATCTCACATTCACTCCATCAACGTCTCCCAGACCGCCTCACACTCACTCCATCACCATCACACTGACCCCCTCACACTCACTCCATCAACGTGACACAGACCCCCTCACACTCACTCCCTCACATTCACCCTGATCCCCTCACAGTCACTCCATTATCATCACACTTGTCCCCTCACGCTCACATCATCACCATCACATTGACCTCCTCACAATCACTCCATCATCCTCACCCTGTCCCCCTCACTCTCACTCCATCACCGACACACTGACCCCTGCACACTCACTCCATCACTCTGATGCTCTCACACGCACTCCATCACCGTCACCCAGACCCCCTCACAGTCACTCCTTCACCGTCACCCTGACATCCTCACTCTCACTCCATCACCGACACACTGACCCCTGCACACTCACTCCATCACTCTGATGCTCTCACACTCACTCCATCACCGTCAAAGTGACTCCCTCACACTCACTCCATCACCCTGATGCTCTCACACGCACTCCATCACCGTCACCCTGACTCCCCCACACTCACGCCATCACTCCATCACCGTCACCCTGACACCCTCACAATCACTCCATCATCCTCACCCTGTCCCCCTCACACTCACGCCATCACCGTCACCCAGATCCCCTCACACTCACTCCATCACCGTCACCCTGACTCCCCCACACTCACGCCATTACCGTCACACTGACCCCGACACCCTCACTCCGTCACCGTCACCCTGACCCCCACACACTCACTCCATCCCCGTAAAACTGACCCCCTCACACTCATTTCATCACCGTCACTCTGACCCCGACACACTCACTCCATCACTATCAGCCTGACCCTCTCACACTCACTCCATCATTTTCACCCTGATCCTCTCACACTCACTCCATCATTGTGACCCTGACCCCCTCACACGCAATCCAAAACAGTCACCTGAATCCCTCACACTCACTCCATCACCGTCACACT
>NW_025214769.1:29173-30063 GCF_004010195.1 Chiloscyllium plagiosum | reverse complement strand
ACCCCGACACACTCACTCCATCACCGTCATCCTGACCCCAACACACTCACTCCTTCTCCGTCACTTTGACACCTCACACTCCATCACCGTCACCCTGACCCCGTCATACTCCCTCCGTCACCGTCACCCTGACCCACTCACACTCACTCCATCCCCGTAACTCTGACCCCCTCACACTCACTCCATCACCGTCACCCTGACCCCGACACGCTCACTCCTTCTCCGTCACTTTGACCCACTCACACTCACTCCTTCACCTTCACGCTGACACCCACACACTCACTCCATCACCCTCACACTGAACCCCTCAGATGCACTACATCACTGTCACATTTACCCCCTCACACTCACTCCATCTCCGGCACACTGACCCCCACACACTCACTCCATCACCTCACCCTGACAACCTCACACTCACTCCATCACCCACTTCCTGACCCCCTCACACTCACTCCATCACCGTCACAGTGACCCCTGCACACTCACTGCATTACCATCAAACTGTCCCCCTCACACTCGCTCCATCACCATCACCCTGAATCCCTCACACTCACTCGGTCACCGTCAACCGTCAACCTGATTCCCTCACTTACTCCATCACAATCTCCCTGACCCCCTCCCACTCACTCCATCACCGTCTCCCTGACCCCCTCACACTCGCTCCATCATCGTCACCGTGACCACCTCACACTCACTCCATCACCGTCACCCGACCCCGACACACTCCCTCCTTCTCTGTCACTTTGACCCCCTCACATTCACCCTGATCCCCTCACAGTCAGTCCATTATCGTCACACTTGTCCCCTCACGCTCACATCATCATCCACACCCTGAGCCCCGCACACTCACTCTATCACAGTCACACATACCACCTCACACACACTCCATC
>NW_025214769.1:25623-26812 GCF_004010195.1 Chiloscyllium plagiosum | reverse complement strand
CCTCACACTCACTCCATCACCGTCACCCTGACCCCCTCACACTCACTCCATCACCATCACACTGACTCCAACACACTCACTCCATCACCGTGACCCTGACCCCTCACACTCACTCCATCACCGTCACCCTGACCCCCTCACACTCACTCCATTACCATCACCCTGACCCGCTCATACTCACTCCTTCTCCGTGACTTTTACCCCCTCACACTCACTCAATCTCCGTCACCCTGACCCCCTCCCAGTCGCAACTTCACCGTCACACTGACCGCCTCACACTCACTCCAACACCGTCCCCCTGACCCTCTCACACTCACTCCATCCCCATCACACTGACCCCCTCACACTCACTCCATCATCGTCACCCTGACCCGCTCACACTCACTCCTTCACTGTCACTTTGACGCCCTCACACTCACTCCATTACCATCACACTGATCGCCTCACACTCACTCCATCACCGTCACCCTGACCTCCTCACACTCACTCCGTCACCATCATACTGGCCCCATTAAACTCACTCTGTCAACGTCACACTGATACCCTCACACTCACTCCATCACCGTCACCCAGATGCCCTCACATTCACTCCATCACCGTCAAACTGACCCCGTCACACTCACTCCATCAACATCACACTGACCTCCTCACGCTCACACCATTTCCATCATACCGACCCCCTCACACTCACTCCATCACCGTCACCCTGACCCCCTCACACTCACTCCATCACCGTCAAACAGGCCACCTCACACTCACTCCATCACCGTCACCATGACGCCCTCACACTCACTCCATCATCGTCACCATGACCCCCTCACACTCGCTCCATCACCGTCACCCTGATCCCCTTACATTCACTCCATCACTGCCACCCTGACCCTCTCACACTCACTGCATCACTGTCACCCTGACCCCCTCACACTCACTCCATCACCAACACCCTGACCCCCTTACACTCACTCCATCACCAACACCCTGACCAACTCACACTCACTATGTCACACAATGCACCGCACCACTTCCACCGTCACGCTCACCCCACACACTCCACAACCAGCAGACACACAGCCGCACACCAGCCTCACCGTCACGCTAACCACCACACACTCCACCAAACTCACACATACTGCCCCACACCACCCTCACCTGCATTTCCCCACACTAACCCCCCTACCTTCCCCACACT
>NW_025214769.1:23709-25290 GCF_004010195.1 Chiloscyllium plagiosum | reverse complement strand
CACATACAGTCCCCTACCATCACGTTCACTCTCCTGCACAGTCGCCCAGCATCACACCCACTCCCCCACACATTCCCCCACCATCACGCTCACTCCCTCGCACACTCCCACAGCATCACGCGCACACGCCCACGCAGTCTCCCATCATCACACCCCTCACACACATTAGACTGAGCTCCTGCCTGTGAACACCTACCCAGTTGATCCCCTCTAAATGGCCTTTAACCCCATCCCCATTCTATTCCCTGAGTAACAGACAGTATGTCCCACACAATGTGTTCTGTTTGTGGTTTCCTGTTGTACCAGTCTCTGCCACAGCCTATGGTGCCATTCCACCTATTACCCCCTCGTAACGGCTCGTCTTCCCACACCCACTATGTCCCCGAGCAATGGCGTTTGGTCCAAGCTCTATACTGTTGCCCTGGAAATGGCCTGCTATGCCGACCCAATCTCTGTTCCCTAACATCGGCCTGAAGATTGACAACCCTCTTCTGTTCCCCCAGCACTGAAGGATTCGATGAAGACAGTAACATTGGGAAGTTATGATCACAAGATGGAGAGAGAGTGAATGGGATTGGGGAAGGGAAGGACAGTGGAATTGAGTGTGTAAATGGGAAAACGAGAGAGAAATAGCAGTGCAGTGTGAGAGTGGGAGGGAGATATGGAGGGAGAGGGACAAAGGAAGCAAGGTGAATTCTGCTGAGAGCCAAGTTGGAGTGGGAGACCCAGAAGGGAAAGTAAGGACAGAGGGAGTTAATCCCAGGTCCTGAGCTCAGAGCATGGTGCCCTCCCCTTCCCTGAGGACCAGGACTTGGGGCTGAGTCTGTCTCTCTCCAGCTCAGCTTCTCCAACACAAAGACACAAAACAACATCGGTCACTCTGCTGCTCGGCACACTTTAATCAACATTTTTATTGTTTACAAATGGAAGTGATGGATACAGTCAGTGGGATGGTGCCTTTTCTTACTGGCCCCTGAGTTGTGAGAAAAATTGAAATGTTTCCCTGTAACCCCCCTGTGGGATAAGGATGGACAAACCAGCGCTACCCTCAGTCTGTTACCATAGCGACATCGCTGAAACACTGAACTGAAATGAGAAAATCCCGGATGGATTGATTAATGAGGGAATTCGATGGATGGATGGATTTGGGTGAAGGGATATTTCAGCACATTCTTCAGCTGCTGCCTGAACTTAGTCTGGGTCACGCCATAAATCGCGGTGTTTGTGCAGCAACTCAGGAGCTGTTTAATGAAGCCCATTTCCTGCACAAAGGGATGGAGAGACACAGACTGATATCCAATAAACCGCATCCGGTACAATATAGAGTACAGCATTAACGTTGTCCACAACAGGATGAAATTGACCGAGATCACAAACAGTAAAATGATAGATTTTTTTCGGTTTCTCATTTCAGTGTCAGACTGAGCGTCCCCATTGGTGTGAGCCCGGCTTCTCCTGCCGGCTCTGCTCGTCACTAAAATGTGTCTGACTGTGAGAACATTGAGCAGCAGAATCAGGAGAAATGGGACACACGGCGTGAGAATGTGGTGGAGGAACTCGATTGTGACCCAGACAATGGAG
>NW_025214769.1:20883-23674 GCF_004010195.1 Chiloscyllium plagiosum | reverse complement strand
GGGACGGAGTACCTCAGGAAATAAAACTGTTCCTGATAAACAATGGGAATGTGTCTCAGGATCAGGTCGAGGATAATGACCAGGAGATCTGCCGCTGCCATGGCCCCCAGGTAACGTCTGACACATGGAGACAATCCACAATCTTTATAAAGCAGGACGTGGATTGTCACTACATTAACTGTGAGGAAGGAAAACAAACCCATTATCCATCAGCCTGGAGGCAAAGGGACCTGTTTGATCGGGGACCCAGTGAGATTTTCAAATGTGTCCCTGTATTCAGGGATTTATTAAAACAATTGGAGTTGGAATAACAATTGGGAAGGTCGGAATTACTGACAAAAATGTCACATAAACCACAAGAAACCCTCCCTCCCCAAACACACAGAGACACATCCATAAGGACAGATGGTTTCTAGAACATTCCCACACACTCGATCACTCGAAAGCAGACACCGGTCACTCCTTCCCAGTTCCTAATACGGAGGGTGGGAACGTTGCTGTCCTGAAGGATTCTCTCCCAGTTTCCTGAAGACAGACGGAGTTTGGGAATTTCTGTATTTTGATCTAAATTGTGGTCGATCCTGTGTCGTGGAGAAATGTAAACGCAGGGAAAACGTATTCACTCCTTTATCTGCCTGAGGGGCCTTCCGAACAGTGTCTCCTTGTCCCTGGAACGGGATCTCTTCCCTCGGGATCTTATCGTTTGCTCAATTCACTGACGTCCGGCCGTTCACAAACAATGTCAGGGACAGAACGTTCCGGGGAATGTCAGTTATAGAATGTCAGGGACAGAACGTTCCGGAGAATGTCAGTTATAGAATGTCGGGGACAGAACGTTCCAGAGAATGTCAGTTATAGAATGTCAGGGACAGAACGTTCCGGGGAATGTCAGTTATAGAATGTCGGGGACAGAACTTTCCGGGGAATGTCAGTTTAGAATATCGGGGGCAGAACGTTCCGGGGAATGTCAGTTATAGAATGTCAGGGTCAGAACGTTCCAGGGAATGTCAGTTATAGAATGTCGGGGACAGAACGTTCCGCGGAATGTCAGTTATAGAATGTCAGGGACAGACATTTTCAGGGAATGTCAGTTATAGAATGTCAGAGACAGAACGTTCCGGGGAATGGCAGTTATAGAATGTCAGGGACAGAATGTTCCGGGGAATGTCAGTTGTAGAATGTCAGGGACAGAACGTTCCGGGGAATGTCAGTTATCGAATGTCGGGGACAGAACGTTCCGGGGAATGTCAGTTATAGAATGTCGGGGACAGAACGTTCCGGGGAATGTCAGTTGTAGAATGTCAGGGGCAGAACGTTCCGGGGAATGTCAGTTATAGAATGTCGGGGACAGAATGTTCCATGGAGCTCCGTGACCTGTCCATCACCTTTCCCCCATCCACCCCACCACAATGTGGACTGTGCACAGGCTACATTTCTGTACAGTACCTCGAGCTGTGCAGACCACAGCAGAGCACTAATGTGTGAACCTGGAACAAATATCCATCCAGCATGCAGAGCTGCATATCCCATATCATTGCATTATCTATACACCTCAACCAGATAGTCTGCCCAGCATAGCGACCTGTGCAGTGATAACTGGTGAATTTGTAAACCAGGAGCAGCTACCCTCCCAGCATGTAGGACTGTGTACACCATCCCAGTGCGTTGCTCTGTTACATTGTGTTCGATCCCTGCCCAGTGTGGGGAAACTTGCAGCTCCCACCCATTTCCAGCTCCATATCTCCATTGGGCCATAATGAGGGGGGTACTGTGGGTGTGAACATCACTGCCAGAGAGAGATAGCGGGGGAATCAGTTTAAATATCACCACATGGGAGGGGTTTGGGGTATAGACAGTGAGGGCGAGACTGAGAGACAGTGTCATGGAAGGATGTGTTCCCAGGTTACAGAATGCTGAAATGTAGAGACTTCGATAGCATACTGTAATATGAGCCAGTCTTCCCAGGAAAGATGGGAAAAAGGGATATTGGTGTGAGGTCAAATGATGGAGAGTCTTGGATGACCATTTGTTCTTCAGCTTTGTAAATGGGAGTAGTTTCAACAGAATCTATGACTCAATAGGCTGATTCTAACAATAATTTTCCTCGGTGCCATTTTCAGTGAGTGTGACAAAGATATTATCTGTACGAGGGCAAGGTAGATTCCTGGTGCTTTCTTATCAAACTCAACTCATTGACTACCCCCTCCCCCCCCCAACATGGTGTCCCTCTCATTCAATACCAATCCGATTCTCCCACCCATCATGACTGGAGGTATTCACCATCACCAGGATACCCCTGGATATTCTGTGACCCCTGGCACTGGTGCCATCTTTGAAAGGCCAATGGGCACACAGTTGAGCTTTCTCATCTTGGAGCTGCCCTGAACAGTTTACCCCGAGCATGGCAGATAAGGGACAATTATACCACGGTTTGTCGACAGCGGCACGGAGGTCCTGGTGAATGGGCAAGTACAGAGGGTACAATTCTCTTCCCAGAGGGAGCCACACCACCAGACCCACCGAGCATGGTCTGAGCTCCCCACCCAGCTCAGTGCAGTATCTGCGGTCATAAGAAATGTCCAGCAATACAGGACAAACATCAATAACCTTCCCCGCTCCGTCAGGATAAGGATCACTGTATTCTCCCTGCTCCCTCACGCTCATGGTATATCTGTCATAGGACCTACCCCCGAATGAGGCTAATGCTCCAACACTGTCACTGTCGAATGCAGCACCTTCTCTCTGTCACTGTCTCTGTCTCTGTCTCTCTCTGTCTCTCTCTCTCTCTCTC
>NW_025214769.1:20517-20854 GCF_004010195.1 Chiloscyllium plagiosum | reverse complement strand
CACCCCGTCCACTTTACCCCCCACATCAATTACACTGCATGGATACAACACTGTCGACAGACTCTCTCTGAAAGCCTCACCATTTGCCATTATCCCCACCTACACCAACACTGACAGCAGGGCCACCCACTCCCACCCTCCCTTTCTCCCATTCCAGGAGAAACAGCCTGGAATAGGACAGTAATCGCCAAGCCGGGTGGTGGAGTGCCCGATATCCGTTCCCTCACCCCCTTCCCCTGCCATGTGGGGAGGACCCTCGTCCGAGTCGGAGAAGACCAGGACACCTCGTGTGGAGATTCTGAAACATCCACGTCCCACCGACCGAGTAAGGAGCAAT
>NW_025214769.1:18804-20125 GCF_004010195.1 Chiloscyllium plagiosum | reverse complement strand
AGTGTGAGTAAGTGAAATACTGATATATTCCCAGGGACGGAATCGAATAATGACCTGCTGTCAATGGAGCAACAAAAATCCTGACACATATGAGACAGAGTAGATGCAATATTGACGAACCACAGAGCAAAAGAAATCCGGATAGGTCCCACTTATCGATATTCATCAGGGTCTAATGTGATGAAGTTGAAAGTGTTTACTGTACCTTTAAGAGCGAGGGAATGCTGCTCTGAACTGAGAGCTTACAAGCACCTGTGATATGAGAGGATTGCAGACCCAGAAAAGGTATATTACTACAGAGCTGGAGTCGGGTAATAAGCAGTTAAGAGAAAGGGGGTCTCAGAGTTGTGAATAGTTGATGTAAAATGTTCACTTTCAGAGTGAAAAAAAATAAATTGATGTTTTTTTATTTAAACAGTCGAATTTGGCAGATCTGTCCCTCATATTTTAACAGTTTACGAGACAAATTGAGCATTTCTTTATGTTTAGTTTAAGTTACCAGATGAGCTTCCCGCCGTGTCCTAACCATCCCCGTGTGTGTATCCGTGTGTCTCTGTGGGGCAGGTCTGGCTGTCTCTGTGGTGCTTAAAGTGATGCAATGCCACCCTCTGCTGGCCTCCACACGTCACTGCACAGGCATTGGCAGAGGATGAAAACCAACAGGGATTCATTCAGCGATGTGGAGGGAGAGGGCAGCTGCTCACAGCACCATCCTAACTGATGTCTTATCCATGTACTGATCTAAATGTCCTTTAAACGTTATAAGTGTCCCTGCTTTCACCACTTCCTCTGGAAGTTCATTCCACACACAAGCCAGACTCTGTCGAACACAATTACCTCTCATGACTTTCGTAAATCTTTTTTCCTCGCACCTTAAAAATCCCTCAGTTTTGAATCCTCAACTCTAGAGAAAAGACATCAGCCCTTCAGCTTCTCTGTAACCCTCATTATTTTATAAACCTCTGTAAAGTTACTGCTTACTCTCATATTCTTCAGTGAAAAAAGTCCCAGTCTATCCAGCCTCTCCTTATAGCTCACTCCCTCCTTTCCCAGCAACATCCAGGTGAATCTCTTCTCAATCCTCTCCTGCTTAATAATATCAAGGTCAGTAATATCAAAGTGAATAGTAAAGGTATTTTCTAAGGGTATGGGGAGTCCAAAACTAGAGGACATAGGCTTAAGGTGAGAGGGGAAACATTTAAAAGTGACCTAAGGGGCAGCCTTTTCACCCAGAAGGTGGTGTGCCTATGGAATGAGCGGGCAGGGTGACCAGACTGGACACAATATTCCAGAAGAGGTCTCACCAATATCCTGTACAACC
>NW_025214769.1:16572-18675 GCF_004010195.1 Chiloscyllium plagiosum | reverse complement strand
CCCCTTCAATTTTAAAACGCCCACCTGTCTCCAGGATGCCTACACACTCCGGCCTTGATTTTCACAAAGACCCTGAGCTTGGTATGCCTTGTATGGTTAGGGGGAGGTGGGACAGATTGCAGACACAGTCAGTGGGGAGGAGAGGCTGGACAGTAATCAGCGGCCTCCTGTCATTTCATGGTTTTAGGAAAAGGGGAGTCACACGTGAGAGTTGGGTAATAGTGATCGGTGTTTTGGGGTCAGAAATTAAGCTCTTCCTTCGTCTCTGGTCTCCAGTAATAAATATATATTTGAGACCCTTCATTGGGTAGAGTGTGTCTGCAGGATTTTTTCCTTAATATTGCAGACTACAGATAATAGCGATTAAAGATGTTTATAGTTAATTTCGATGGCGCAGCACGTACACTCAATATCCTACAGTTGAGACAAATATCTTGCATTTGTTTAATAATACAAAGTGCTTTGTGTAGTTCACTAATGGTAACCTGATTATAATAAATCCACGCCAAGATGAAAGTGGGCACTAAAATATGACCCAAAATCTGGGTATGGTAGTGTGGTGGGTAGTGTCCCTGTCTCTGAGCCAGAGCTCTGGATTTGATTCCAATTCCTGAACCTGTGTGGCAGTGTTCCTAGCTCTGGGCTAGAAGGTCTAGATTCAAGTCCTGCCTGTTGCAGAGGTATGTCCCATCATATCAAAACAGGCTGATGAACAAACATACAGGAGAATAATGCTACAGCTTTATGGGTATTGCTGAGTGATGCTAGTGTCCCTAGCTCCGGGCACAAAGGTCCAGGTGTAAACTCCACAGAAGTGTCTCAGGATACATCTGAACAAACTGATTAAAATTGATTTAGAATTGTGACTTGATGGAGAAGGAAGAGGTGTCAGTATTGCATTTCAGAATTTAGGCCCAGAATGACTGAAAGTACAGCCATTCGTGTTGATTGCGGTCACATTTTGCAGCAGTAAAGGTTTATAAAATCAAAATGGCCATGGATAGGGTGAGTAGTCAAGGGGCGTCCAAAACTAGAGGGCATTGGTTGAAAGTGAGAGGGGAAAGGTTTTGATGAGGCCTAAGGGACACCATTTCACACAGAGGGTGGTGTGTGTATGGAATGAGCTGCCAGAGGAAGTGGTGGAGGCTGGTACAACTACAGCATCTGGGTACTGAGACATCTGGCGAGCTTTGCCAGCAATTTCTGTATTTCTTTAAAAAATGCATTCAGTTTAACACAGGTATTCTGAATAAATTAAACATTTTATTTTTTAATGACGCAGGGACACAAAAACATATCTTCAAATTGACCGAGACCATTTTCTGTGAAGGGTATGGCTCTGTGCATGACAACAACAATGATGCACCTACATGGAGCAGGGAATGTGATGGAGACATAGTTTGGACAATGTACAAGGAGACCTCACATTACTGTGTGATTCAACTCAGAGAGGGAGAAAATACAATCTGCCTGAGAAGGAAAGGCCTACTGCACTTTCTCTCCTTCATTATTCCTCATTTCAACAATGTGTGCGAGCCAAAAACAAAACTCTAAAGTCATCATTACCATTCTTATTTTTATGGAATCCCTGCAGTGTTGAAACAGGCCCTTCAGCCCAACAAGTCCATACAAACCATTTCCCTATATTTACCCCTGCCTAATGCATTTAACCTAGAAATCCCTGAACGCTCCAGACAATTTAGAATGATCAATCCACCGAACCTACACAGTTTGAGCTGTGGTGGGAAATCACCCATTAGAAGCTCACACAGGAAAGTGGAGAATGTGTAAACTCCACAGAGACAGTCACTCAAGGCTGGAATCGACCCCAAGTCCCTGGTGCTGTGAGGCAGCAGTGTTAACCACCGTGCTACCCTTTGGGTGATCCCTGACCAGAAGTCACTGGAATCTCCTCACTGCCTAAAGCAAAGGGAATTCAGCCAAATCCAACTCTCCCAGGATGAAATCCCATTGCTAGCAACTGTGTGAGTACAATATCTTGTGAAGCAGAATAACGTTTTAGACAATCTTGCAATTATTCCTTTGTCATGAGTTTCAATAATATCTGGACAAAGTTCTTTCAAGTTAAAATTGCAGAGATTT
>NW_025214769.1:2689-11079 GCF_004010195.1 Chiloscyllium plagiosum | reverse complement strand
AAACCTAAGGCCCCCCTAGCTGTTACTCAAGTGGTCTTAACTAGCCAGATTGGTAATGATCGTTCAATCTCTCTCTGAAAAGAAACCAAGACACAATAACATCTTCAAGCTACAGCATCATCATATTAGTCAGCACATCGAGCTGTCAAACAGGAACCAGGGGTAACCCAGTCAAGCCCTTGGCACTGTCCAATCGGACGAGGAAGAAGCCAGTCAGTCCCTTGAGTCACTTACACTGCAACAGGATGAGGCCATTCGGCTCCTTGCGTCACTTCCACAGGAGCAATATAAGGCCATTCATCCCCTTGAGTCATTTAGGCAGGAACAGTGCGAGGTAATTCCCCCCTCAACGCACTTACACAGGGACAGAATGAGGTAGTTGATGCTGATTCCTTATGAACTGCTTATGCCCAAAACGTTGATTCTCCTGCTCCTCGGATGCTGCCTGACCTGCTTTTCTTTTCCAGCAATTGACTGTCTTCTCTGATCTCCAGCATCGGTAGTCTTTTGTCTCCTAATTGATGTTCTAACATGATGAACAAGTGGGGCAGAGGCTGCACAGACAGACTGCTCCACGTTGTTCCTCCTGGGTCCGTTGCTCATGCTACACACGTGGGACTTTAACGTGGTTTTCTAGTGTTGAGGAGGGAAGCCATATGTCTTGTGTGAAGTCTCAAGAAGGCATCTTCCATCTCCGAGAAGACAGCCTGGTGTTCTCTATGTAGGGCAGAAGTGGGTGGGAATGGCTACCTGTTTCAGATGGAACGTATTGTGGTTGGTTTTGGGGATTGTGAGCAACATGACGTTCAGTACGGGTTCACACACCGACTGCACGATATCGTGGGGTGAGTTAATTTAGGCATATAAACTATTAGGAAAGCCACGTTAGAGTGATGAATGGACTCTCTAAGTTCAAGTAATGCTGATCTTGTTCATGTTGATCTTGTCTAGTGCACGTCCTCGTCAGTGTAACCTGTATACCTTACTCTGTCCAAGTCTATCTCCACCCTATGACCTTTCTGGCCATGTTTACTATGACCTGCCTCCACTGCTCATAAATAAAGTGTTTCCCTGTACTGAGGTACACGTGGCAATAAATCAAACCAATCAATCCTGGGTAAAGTATGGAATTTCTCACCCTACCAATGTCTCTTTTGGAAATAAAAGAGACCTTGCTGCCAAACCTCGTGTTTCAGTGTCACCATTTCTTCGTCTCTCACAGCTCTACAGATTAAACACGCAGCTTCCTTACTCTGTCCTCATGTTACCATCATTCGTGTCTGAAGTAAGGAGATCATTCCTTACAAAGGAGATTACCTCTGTAGAGAGTGCCACAAATTCTCTCTCAACAAGGCTCTACAACAGCAGGAAGATGGCTTTACTTATGTACACGAATCATCTTACACTGAAGGACAGCAGACCATTGACTGCACCCATTACTTATGCAGCGTTTCATTACAAGCAGTCAGCATAGACTTGTGAGTGGGAGATCATGCTTCCCAAATTTGTTAGATTTCTTTGATGAAGTGACCAAGAAAGTTGACGAGGACAGAGCGGCAGGCATAGTCTCTATGGATTTCAGTAAGGCCTTTGACAAAGTCCCACATGGCAGGCTGCTCTGGAATGTTCCATTGCGTGGAATGCTGGGGGAACTGGCCAGTTGGATATATAGTTGGCTTGTTGGTAAGAAGCACAGGGTTTAGTGGAAGGATACTTGTCAGACTGGAGCATGGGTCCATTGCTGTTTATTATCTATGATTTGGTTGAGAATGTATAAGGCATGATTAGTAAGTTTGCAGATGACACTAAAATAAGTGGGAGCGTGATCAGTGAGGACGTTTATCAGAAAGTGCAGCAGGACCTTAAGCAGGTGGTGAAGTTGACCGAGAAATGGCAAATGGAATTTAATATAGAAGTGTGAGATCTTGCATTTTGGAAACTCAAATCAAGGTAGGAGTTTCATTTGTGAATAGCAGAGCCTTATGGTTTGCAGTGGGCAGACAGACCTTGGCATTCATATGCATGGGTCTGTAAGAGTGGGGTCATAGTTAGACAGGGCAGTGAAGAAGGCTTTTGGCACACTGGCCTTCGTCAATCATGGAAATGAATATACAAGTTGGAAATTTATGTTGCAGTTCCACAGGACTTTGGTAAGATCGCACTTGGAGTATTGTGTTCAGTTTTATCACCTTGTTATAGGGAGGATGTTATTAAATTACGAAAGAGATAGTGCTAGAAAAGTTAAAAAGTCTTAAAATTTATCAATCCCCTGGCCCCGATGGGATACACCCTAGAGTTCTGAGAGAGGTGGCTGAGGAAATAGCAGAGGCATTGGTTGAGATCTTTCAAGAGTCACTGGAGTCAGGAAAGGTCCCGGATGATTGGAAGATGGCTGTTGTAACCCCCTTGTTCAAGAAAGGATCAAGGCAAAAGATGGAAAATTAAAGGCCAATCAGCTTAACCTCGGTTGTTGGTAAAATTCTAGAATCCATCATTAAGGATGAGGTTTCTAAATTCTTGGAAGAGCAGAGTCTGATTAGAACAAGTCAACATGGATTTAGTAAAGGGAAGTCATGCCTGGCAAACCTGTTGGAATTTTTTGAAGAGGTAACAAGTAGGTTAGACCAGGGAAACCCAGTGGATGTGGTCTATCTAGACTTTCAAAAGGCCTTTGATAAGGTGCCACACGGGAGGCTGCTGAGCAAGGTGAGGGCCCATGGTGTTCGAGGTGAGCTGCTGGGATGGATTGAGGATTGGCTGTCTAACAGAAGGCAGAGAGTTGGGATAAAAGGTTCTTTTTCAGAATGGCAGCCGGTGACGAGCGGTGTCCCGCAGGGTTCGGTGCTGGGGCCACAGCTGTTCGCATTATATATTAATGATTTGGATGAGGGAACCGGGGGCATTCTAGCGAAGTTTGCCAATGATACAAAGTTAGGTGGACAGGCAGGTAGTACTGAGGAAGTGGGGAGGCTACAGAAGGATCTAGACAGGTTGGGAGAGTGGTCCAGGAAATGGCTGATGGAATTTAACGTGAGCAAGTGCGAGGTCTTGCACTTTGGCAAAAAGAATAAAAGCATAGACTACTTTCTAAATGGTGAGAAAATTAATAAAGCCAAAGCACAAAGGGATCTGGGAATGCTAGTCGAGGATTCTCTAAAGGTAAACATGCAGGTTGAGTCCATGATTAAGAAAGCGAATGCAATGTTGTCTCTTATCTCAAGAGGGTTGGAATATAAAAGCAAAGATGTACTACTAAGACTTTATAAAGCTCTGGTTAGGCCCCATTTGGAGTACTATGTCCAGTTTTGGTCCCCACACCTCAGGAAGGACATACTGGCACAGGAACGTGTCCAGCGGAGATTCACACGGATGATCCCTGGAATGACAGATCTAACATATGAGGAACGGCTGAGGATACTGGGATTGTATTCGTTGGAGTTTAGAAGATTAAGGGGAGACTTAATAGAGACGCACAAAATAATACATGGCTTGGAAAAGGTGGATGCTAGGAAATTGTTTCAGTTAAACGAGGAGACTAGGACCCGTGTTCTACAACTCAATGAAGTCCAGTTGAAGGCCGAGATTGATAGATTCTTGTTGTCTCGAGGTATTAAGGGCTACGGGGAGAACGCTGGTAAGTGGAGCTGAAATGCGCATCAGCCATGATTGAATGGCGGAGTGGACTCGATGGGCCGAATGGCCTTACTTCCACTCCTGTGTCTTATAGTCTTATGGTCTTAAATTAGAAAGAATGCAGAAGAAATTTACAAGGACGTTGCCAGGACCCAATGGTCTTAGTTATAGGGAGAGGTTGGAAAAGCTAGGGCATTTTCTTCAGCGTGTAGGAGACTGAGGGGGGTGAGATGGGGGGCCATTATAGAGCTGTATAAGATCATGAGGGGTATGGATAGGGTGAATGCGGTCAATTGGTATCCAAGGTGTAGAGAATCGCATACTAGAGGGGATTAGTTTAAGGTTAGAGGGGAAGGAATAAAAGGGAAACTGAGGGGCCATTTCTTTACACAGAGGGATAGTACTTGGATGAGCTGCCAGCAGATGTGGTTGAGGGGGATACATTAACAACATTTCAAACGCATTTCGATAAATATGTGATAGGAAAGGACAAGAAGGATGTGGGCCAACTGCAGGGAAATGGGGTTCGCATGGATGGACATTTACAAAGTGGAGTAGAACCAAACACGCAGAAAAGCTCGCCTCACCTAGCTCGCCTCACCTCGTAATCTGTTAAAATATGAGTGACACAGATCTCCTACATTCCACGATTTAAACAAAAATAACAAGTTAGTTTCTTAACTTTAATAGTGAGCACTAAACAACAACTATTCACAAATACAAGCCCCTCTTTTCACACAGTCTCTATCTGTGTTTACTCTTCCAGCTTCTGATCTCCCTGGGTCATGTTTTGTTTACTGCAAGTAGGTTTGATATGAACAAGTATCTTTGATAGAGAGTGTTGGAGATGGCCAGTTAGCACTTCTGCTCTACAGTAGTTACTCTGTTGTTGGATGGTAGTGGCTCTCCCTCTAGTGTTCAAAAGGCTGGGTTTATATACTCCCTATGATACAATAATTCTCACAATGTGATTGTTTTCCAGGTGTCCAAACAATAATATTCAAATTCCGTTGGCTTCTGGTATCCTCAGCGTTATTTAAACTCCTTGATTGCATTTGAATTGCTGTCAAAACAGCAAGCAAAACTCAGGTATCCATTCCCCAGCTAATTGTTGCATTTGGAACAGTCTGACATTTAGCTGGCATCTGTGGCTGTACTTTCTATTCAGCAAATCCCGTTCTGTCTTAAAGTGACCAGACTTGTTTTCGGCTTCATAACGTCTCCCCCCTTCAGGGGAAAAAAATTAACCATCAGAATGAAAAGATGACTTCATTTCTTTTCCTCTAATTCTTAATCCCATTTTTATGAAGTACAAAAGCATTAATCTCAGTTATACCATTCATATTAATTCTGCACATATATATAACACTGGCATAAGTCAAATTTTATCTACATTTCTTCCTTTAAATTCACGATAACACATCTGCTATAACATTTTTACGACCCACAGCATACACATTTTGTAATTTTAAAGTCAGTAACATAAGACTCCAATGAAATAGTCTCATATTTTCGTCTTTAAATATCCCCCAAAAATACGAGAGCATTGTCGTTGTTGTCCACAACTGTCTCCGACAATTTGTCATGTAAACTCTAAAATACTGTCAGGCCAGTACGAAACTCAATCATTCTTTTTCAATGATGGGAATGTTGTATTTATTTCTGGTGGCTATTGAGCTTTCTCGACAAGTAGCCAATTGGTCATTCAATTCCATCATCATCTTTCTGCATCAATACATCTCCGAGCCCTATATCCCGAGCATCAGACACAATTTTCAAAGGATTTCAAAATATTTGGTGCAGCTAAAACTGATGCAGAGATTAAATCTGCTTTAAAATTCTCAAATGCCTCCTGGCATTGTTCTGTCCACCACAATTCTGTGTTCTTCTTTAATAAATCCAGCAGTGGTGCCAATACGCTGCTGAAGTTTGTGACAAACTTCCGATTGAATCCACTCAGTTCGAATAACAGAAGCACCTCTTTCTTCGAGGATGGTCGTAGAAATTCCTCAAAGCCCTTCGTCTTTGTGTTCCATGGGGTCAACCTTCCATGGCCAATGTAATGTCCCAAGAACATCACCTCTGCCTTCGCGAATTCTGTTTTCTTTAAGTTTAATACCAGGTTTGCTTCTTGTAATCGTTCAACATGCTCTGCCAATGTAACATTTGAGCTTTCAATCACTTGCTCATGATCACTATATCCTACAGATAAACTGCAGAATTTGTTCATCTGGCCACAACTGTGTTCCTGAGTCTTAAATGTGTCTGCCAGCATTACTCGTTCACATGACATACTCGATAACGTTTTTGTCATGGAAATGTGTTGCTGGAAAAGCGCAGCAGGTCAGGCAGCACCTAGGGAAGAGGAGAATCGACGTTTCGGGCATTAGCCCTTCTTCAGGAAGGTCTAATGCCCGGAACGTCGATTCTCCTTGCAAGCATTAAACGTTCACATGACATACTCGATAACGTTTTTGTCATATCTGGTATTTTTACCAGATAGTTTAATTGACTCAACATTTTTTTTAATTTGAAAGGGGCCACTAAACCTGGCTTTAAATGTACTTCCTACCACTGCTGGCAATACTAATAAGTCATGCCCACCTGCTTTACTCTATACTGTGCCCTCTTCTGGTGCTGTTTCGCTAACTGACCTGCACAATGTAATCTCTCCCTCACCTGAAAAATGTGTTGCTGGAAAAGCGCAGCAGGTCAGGCAGCATCAAAGGAGCAGGAGAATCGACGTTTCGGGCATAAACCCTACTTTTGAAACCTTTCCTGAAGAAAGGCTTCTGCCTGAAAAGTCGATTCTCCTGCTCCTTGGATGCTGCCTGACCTGCTGCACTTTTCCAGCAACACATGTTTCAGCCCTGATCTCCAGCATCTGCAGTCCTCACATTCTCTCTCCCTCAACTCACATACATAATCCAAATGTGAGAGCTCCGACTTCGGTCCTGTCAATTTATAATTAATAAATGTCAAAAAACCTCTCACTTCATGTATGAATATTAACTGAAAGGAAATAAACGGATGAGATTTATTTGGAGCATCTTTGATGATAAGCAATTTAATGGGGCACCTTTATACCAATCATTTGGCCAACCCTGATAGTATGCTGTTAACATGATCTTCAGTGTCTGATGCTAACTCTTCAATGCTCCCTGGGATTCAGAATGGGAAAGCACTTGATTTCAAGTGCTGTATGCCTAAGCTCTCCATGACTTCCTTAAACAGCTGAGCGGTAAAATGAGACCCTTGGTCTGACTGAATCTCTCTGGGTAGGCAACAGCGAGTAAAGAAAGCTGCCAACTCCTCCACCTCCCGTTTTGCATTAACACTCCGTAACAGAATTGCCTCTGGAAACCTGGGAGACACATAGCTTATGGTCAGCAAATATTGGTTTCAACTTTTATTTTAGAAAGGGGAGCTACACAATTAATCATAACCTACGGGAAAGGTTCTTCGAATGCAGGAATTAGCAGCAAAGGTGCGGTTTTATTACTGCCTGTGACTTACCTACCCTTTGGCATGTATGACATGTAAAACAAAAATTAACCATGTCCTTGTGCATTCCAAGCCACTAGAAATGCTTCTGTACCTTAGCCCGAGTCTGTACTCCTAAGTGACCACCTGCAGTTAGTTCGTGTGCTACCCATAACACAGTATGCTACCGGTAACACGATCTAGTGCACTTCGGCCATTTCTTTTCTGAACTAACCGACCGTTTCTCTCCACGTACTGGTGATTTCCTGCACCATTACATCAAACAAGGTGTCATGTCAGTTAACTGAACATCAACCCCTTTGTCTTTTTCTTGTTTTTTTCCCTTCCTGCTGTACTTATGACAGTGGGATCGTGTTAGTATACAGTGTGGAAAAATTCGTGGGTATAGTTCTTTTAATCCTCGGTTCCCTAGTTTTCATTTGACCTCTCCACCACAAGAGGTATCTCTCCCACCTTGGATCCTGCTAAACTATCCCCAACAATAAAGAGTATTCCTGGAACTGACAATCTGTCACTCACTCTCACTTTTACTTCCCCAATCTTGATTTGGAACTCCAACCTGTTGTTTCTGTCCCCTAACCTTAATTTCTGTCCCATTCCACAAATTATCACGCTCTTGAGTAACATGTCAGAAAGAGTGAAAATACTTCCATCTCTTACTATTAGTGGCTGAGAGAAAGTGAGGACTGCAGATGCTGGAGATCCGAGTTGAAAACTGTGGGTCTGGAAAAGCACAGCAGGTCAGCCAGTATCCGGGAGGCAGGAGTGTTGACGTTTCAGGTTCAAATCCTTCATCAGGAAAGTGGGGGGTAAGGGAGGGGGAAGGGGGTTGAGAAATAAATAAGAGGGTGGGAGTTTAGCTGGGTGGAAGGTAACATGGAAGGTGATAGGTAGATGCAGGTGGGGTGTGGTGATGATAGTCGGAGAGGAGGGTGAAGTGGATATGTGCTAGGATAGCTGGACCACTCAAACTATACAGCATCAGCATCAACTTCACCAAATTCCAAATCTCCCCTCCCCCTACCTCTTCCCAGATCCAACCGTTCAAATTAGCACCGCCCTCTCGAACTGTCTTAATTGTCCATCTTCCTTCCCACCTACCCACTCCACCCTCCCCTCCAACATATTACTATCACTCCCTCCTACATCTTCATATAACCTTCTCAGTGACCCACCCGCCAGCCCAACTCCTAGACTCCGATATATCTTTCAACCCCCTTGTCCCCAAGCCACATTCCTGACGATGGGTTTAT
>NW_025214769.1:0-1727 GCF_004010195.1 Chiloscyllium plagiosum | reverse complement strand
AAAAAAACATTCACTCATAGAGTCATACAGTCTATAAGCACAGAGACAGGCCCTTTGGCCCAAACTGGCCCATGTCAACCAAAATGCCTGTCCACGCTAACGCCATTTCCCATCATATGGCCCATATGCTTCTAATCCTTTCCTATCCATGCATTTGTCTAAATTACTTTTAAATGTTGTCATGCACCTCAACCACTTTCACTAGCGGCTCATTCCATATGTGTGCCATATGTATTACGCGCTGTCACACGCGCTGCAAAGCAGGAGAGGGAGAGAGAAACAACACACTTAACGATTCCAGTCCATAGAGTATCTTCTTCTGAACTCAGTGCCCAGGAGCTGCAGTCGACTGGGCGATAGCTTTTACAGTAACTTCACCCACAGGTGATATTTGCAACAAACAGCAGTCTCGTTAATCCCGAGAGGGAGAGAGAAACAACACACTTAACGATTCCAGTCCATAGAGTATCTTCTTCTGAACTCAGTGCCCAGGAGCTGCAGTCGACTGGGCGATAGCTTTTACAGTAACTTCACCCACAGGTGATATTTGCAACAAACAGCAGTCTACGTTAATCCCAGGATTTCTCTGGAGTGAATATCTTTAACGAACCTGTTCTCATGTGTTATGACCACATTTCTGGAACAGATGGGACTTCAGAATCCAGCCATCCTTAGCCAAAGTAGTTTTCCTCAGGGTAGAGTTCTTGGCCCAACTGTCTTCAGCTGCTTCATCAATAACATTCCCTTCTGAGTTAAAAATCACACAACACCAGGTCACCAAGTTCAACACCGGCATCTCCAAATCATTTCCCTTCAGAAGTAGGGATACTGGCTGAAGATTGCATCATTTGTGACTGCTCACACACTGAAGTAGTGCATATCCATAGATAGCAAGACCTGGACAGCAGACAGTGGGGAGAAACCATTCGTGTGCTCCGTGTGTGGGAAGGCTCGTTCATCCAGCCTCATGGCACATCACTGTGTTCACACTGACAAGAGATTAAATGCTCTGACTGTAGAAAAAGCTTTAAAAGCTCGAAAGATCTAATTCAACATTAACCTGATCACACAGGGAAGAAATCATTCAGCTGTTTTACAGTGGGAAGGAATTCACTTGGGGATTTAGCCTAATGTCACATAAATGTCTTCACCACAGGGAGAGAATCTTCATCTGCTCTGTGTGGGGGGAGGATACACTTCACGCTCCAGCCTAATGTTACGCAATCAAGTTCACAGTGAATAGAGACCATTCATCTGTTCTATGTGTGGGAGGAGATTCACTCGATCATCCATCCTAATGTCACACAGTCACATTCACACTGGAGAGAGAACTTTTAACTGCTCTGTGTGTGGGAGGGGATGCACATCATCATCTAGCCAAAGGTCACATAAGCCATCTCACACTGGAGAGAGACCGTTTATCTGCTCTTAGTGTTGGAAGAGCTCCAGCCAGTTATCCAGCCTCACTAAACATCGACGTGTTCGCAGTGGGTGAAGCCATTCACTTGCTCCATGTGTGGGAATCGATTCACTTCTTCTTTCCACCTCACTTACCACAGGTGTGTTCACACAGGAGAGCGGTCTGCTCTGTGTGTGGGAAGGGTTTTATTAAATCAGCACAGCGTCAGATACACCAGCGTGGTCACACTGGGGAGAAACCTTTTACCTGCTCTGTGTGTGCGACGCGATTCACTCAATTTCCAATCTCAGCACAAACGGAGATATTC
>NW_025214768.1:34028-50423 GCF_004010195.1 Chiloscyllium plagiosum | reverse complement strand
CGTTACAAAGACTGGCGCATATTCAATTCCATGGTTGGAAAACTGCATTGAAAACGTGGAAAAAGCAAGTTAATTTTCTAATTTAGACTTGCTCAAAGACTACTGGAAGATGCCCCAATCAGAAAGAATAAACGCCACTTCAGCTTTCGTAACGCTAAATGGACTGTCACATTAAATTCATGCCATTTCGTATGAAAATGGCTGCGGCCTCATTTCAGTGACTAACTAATAACACCTTTGGGGGATTACCCAACTGTGTTGCTACATTGATAATCTGGTGATTTTTCGTCACTCATGGAAGGAACGTTTACAGCATTTGTCAGTCTTGTTCGAGCGAATTTGGAAGACAGGCTTGGTGCTAAAACTAGCTAAAGGTGAATTTGCAAAAGCCCAAGTCAACTTCCCGGGCCATGCTCTTGGACATGGACTAATGGCTCCTGGTGATGAAAAAAACAGAGTAATTGGGTTCATGGGATTGAGTTGATTTTATGTAAAATTTGTGCAATACTTTAGCAGTCTGGCAGCTCCACTCACTGAATTGCGAAAGTAAGGCAAGGAGTTTCAGTTGACAGTGGACTGGCAGAAGCCGTCTGCCTGATGACTGTTTTAACCACTGCCCCAGCACGAGCCACACCTGATTACCCAAGGCCTTTCAAGGCGGCTATCAATGCCAGCGATGTGGGCGTCAATGCTATGTTCCTGCAGGAAGACGGCGAGAAGATTAAAATATTTCGTCGGGAAATTGAATGTTCATGAGCAGAAATATTTAACGATTGAGAAAGAGACATTAAGTGGGATGTTGGCACTACAACCTTTGAGTGTTTATATTGCCAGCAACACATCAGAGACTGTTGCATATACTGATCAGAACGTATTAATGTTGTGGAGGAATTAAAACAAACAAATGCGTGACTGTTTTGATGGGGCTTGGTATTACAGCCGTTCAGTTTTGGAATTGTCCATGTGGCAGGAGGAGAAAACGTGCTCAACGATGCATTGTCGACGCACAAGTGAGATATTAAGGTGTTCGGTTGTGGGAGAACCACAGACTGAATCCGAATGTAGTTAGTCCGATTGCGTGTTTATAATTAGTGAATGTATACATGTGTTTAAAGTACTAACCATTTCTAAAAACGTTGTTGAGGGTTTTGAACAATGAAGCTATCTTTCGATATTGATGCCACTTCTTCAGGGGGGAGGTGTCGCATTACTGGTTCTGCTAAAAGTTTACTATGCTCTTGTTTTTCTTTTAAGAAGAGTGTGTAACTGGACAGACTCCATTATGTGTGCAGCTTGATGTGTTCATTGGGGCCTTTCCCTTTACCCGAACAGAAAATATGTCCAGCTTAAGACTTTCCTGTCTCAAAAAAAAAGATAATCAGAGGGGAATAGCAAGCTAGCTGCATAGCTCGCCTTCGATTAGGTTAGTGTTTTTTTTTTCTGTTCAGAACTTGAGTCAGTTCACTAACAGCAGGGGAAGTGTGAAACGTTGCTGGACTTCTCTCTCTCTCCTGGAAAACTGGAAAAATGTCTTTGATTTTGCTGTTTGTGAGAAGGGATGTGTATATTAGGACTATTGCAAGTTTTTTTAAGCAAAGACATGACAGAGAATTCCTAAAGGCCTGGCACTCCAACCACAACGCCATAAACAAATACATAGATCTAGATACCATCTATCAACCCCTCAGAAAAGGAACAGGAAATGACATCAAGACAAACCCTAGGAACCCCATCCAGGACAAACATATAAATAGAAAGCAGACGACAACAGCTTCGCTTCACTTGAAGGTCGTCGCTGATGATGTTACGTGGCAGGTAATGAAACGACTGGATATCAAACCGACAGCTCAGTGAGCAAAACTACACCCGAAACTATTGCAAGTATTTTCGGAACAGCAACATTAGGTCGTGTTTGGATAGGATAAGTTACCCGACGCATTATTATCTGTTATTTCTGTTTCATTCCGTAATTTTCTTACTAAACTTTGTTTGTATAAAACTTGGAATTCGACCCGACTAATTTACACTGGGAATATCCACTATGCACCTCGCGAAACAAAGAGCAAAATTAACATCTGGGCTACCTGCTCAAAAACGTTTTGAGAGCTCTTGCGCAAATAATAACAAAATTGAGGGCGACAATGCACCCAGCAGATAAGTCCAGACTGACAGCATTAATGTGCAAGAGGCGTAAAGGACAGGAATAATAATGGAAAGTGATAACTGAAGATGTAATAGAGTGTTACCCGTAGATCTGTGGTTGCAACTGCGAAACGTGCAAACATTTTGTCTTGTGAAAGAATCTAAACTGTGACGCAGTTTGCTATGAGAAAGGGAAAAAAACAGTGAATAATATCACAATGCTTGATTCAAATGAGATGTAATACTGTGAATCACTGTAAATGACAATAAAGAAAAATATAGTCAACTGGCGCTGACAGCAGTCTGAAGGGACAACAAGGCAGTCCAAATGTACGCAGTGAAGCAAACTGAAGCAAAATCACATATTAGAATACAAAGTTGTTTCAGTAGTTCTCAAAATAAATTACTCTGAAAAATTTACACAAAAAAGATTACTTCACGAAATGTGCTGAGTAAACTCGCATAGACATGGTAAGGATCAACAAAGACAGATTAAATCGAATCCACAGGCACAATTCGGGGGCAGTGGTTGGACACCAGCCCCTGGATTATGTTCCTCTTGCTCCAGAAGTGTGCAAAACGAGTCTGAATAGGTTTGATTCGGAGAACCTTGTGATTAAAAGAATCGACAACAATCCCACCTATTGGTTCTTCATGTCCATGTCCGACAGTGTGCATCTTTTTCAGACTCAACTCGAAATTTCCCCTCTTCCCAATTCCACCCGTGATTTTTCTTACACTTCAAGGCAGTTTCAGAATTTATCTTTCGCGGGATCCAGTCATAGTCATAGTGTCAGAAATTCCACCAGTATCGAGACAGACGATTCAGTTCAAACTGGGCAACACTGACTGAAACGTCCATTAACACTAACCACATTTTCCTTTTGGACTAAGGCCAAATCTTTATGAACATTTCCTGTCCATGCCTTTGTCCAAATGCGGTTTTACCATGTGCGCACAAAACCTTTACACATTCGTGCTCCCTTGGAATGGTCATCGGGATTTCCATTTCTTCATTAAAGACAAGCCTGAAATAACCCCATCAACAACGAATCTCCACCACATGACCGAGATCTCGGCACCCTGAACAACTTAGTTTTTAACTGTGCTCATTTCCTTCAGAACAAAAGCATGATCGGGGGTACCACGTTTGACCCTAATAGGACTATCTCCTTGTGGGCGACATGGAAAATTCCTTGTTTCAATTTTAACTGGCCATCACCCGATTCTCAAAGAATCAATGGCATTATTGATGCTGTTTATTTTTCTCATTCAGAATTAGAAAAATCTTAATTATTTTACTTCCAATTTCGACCTCGCTTTCACCTTCACGTGGCCCATATCCGACTGCCCCTTCCCGTCCTCGACGTCTTTATTTCCAGTTGTGAGCATAGGTTGGCCACCAATATCTAATGCAAACCAACTGACTAACATAGCTATCGTTAATATATATACTCACACCCTGGTGCCTATACAGGGAGGACTAGCAATTTGGGTACAGAAATGGCTCAAAGGTAGAAGACAGAGGGTAATGGTGGAGGGTTGCATTTCAGACTGGAGGCCTGAGACTAGTCGTGTACCACAAGGATCAGTGCTGGGTCCACTTCTTTTTGTCATTTACATAAATGATTTGGATATGGACATGGAAGATATGGTTAGGAAATTTGCAGATGACACCAAAATTGGAGGTGTTTTGGACAGTGAAGAAAGTTACAACAGGATCTTGATCAGATGGGCTGATGGGAAGAGGAGTGGCAGATGGAGTTTAAATTAGATAAATGTAAAGTGCTGCATTTTGGAAAGGCAAATCACAGCAGGACTTATATACTTAATGGTTGTGTCCTGGGGAGTGTTGCTGAACAAAGAGACCTTGGGGTGCAGGTTCTTAGTTCCTTGAAAGTGGAGTCACAGGGAGATAGGATAGTGAAGAAAGCATTTGGGCATGCTTGCCCTTAGTGGTCAGTGTATTGAGAGGAATTATATGGTCATGTTGCAGCTGTACGTTACATTGGTTCAGACACTTTTGGAATACTGCATACAATTCTTGTCTCCCTGCGAAAGAAAGGATGTTGTGAAACTTGAAAGGATTCAGAAAAGATTTATAAGGATGTTGCCAGTGTTGAAGGTTTTGAGCTGCAGTGAGAGGCTGAATAAGCTGGGGTTATTTTCCTTGGAGCGTTGGAGGCTGAGGGGTGACCTTATAAAGATTTATAAAATCATACATGGCATGGATAGGGTGAATAGACAAGGTCCTTTCCCCGGGTGGGGGAAAACTAGAGGGTAGAGATAAGGTGAGAGGGGTAATATTTAAAAGGGACCAAAGGACCAACTTTTTCATGCAGACGTATGGAATGAGCTGCCAGAAGAAGTGGTGGAGGGTGGTACAGTTAAAACATTTGGATTGCATCTGGATAGGTACATGAATAAGAAGAGTTTAGAGAGATATGGGCCAAATGCTGGCAAATGGTCAGCATGGATCAGTTGGAATGAAGGCTGTGCTGTATATCTCTATGACTCTAAATTCTATCAGTTTGTAAAAATTTTTTGAACTCAAACTTTTTTTTGTTAAATCCATGATTTTAAGTATGCAGTTGTTGTTAAATTATTCTTTGAATGTGATTGTTAAAGAAAGATATATGAAGCACATTAAAAGAATTTTTTTGTTCCTGATATCACACAACAATTGAAATATTCTCTTGGAACTTGACTCACTGTTATATCTATAAGCTAAAAACAAAGACATGTGATGCTTTATTGAATTGCATCTATTTTACATTTTTTTGTCAACCTCCTACCTGGTCACTGCATGAAAAGTCACTCTACATTTCAAAGTCTACATCAAACACGTAGTGTTCTGATGAAAAACAGAAACCTGAACTTCAAAATGTGCAATGGTCCTTTAATCATGCTACAGAAGTTTACTCTTTAATGTAAATATTACCCAGTTTCTTCGAAAATCCATTTGTCAGCCTACAAAGTGAAACTATGACACCAGTGCAGCAAAGTCAAACTTGAACAGTATATTCTCTTTATTGCTCAACAAAAGTGACATCAAAAAATTTAAAGGGATATTGATCTGTGTTTGATGCTTTTGATTGCGCTTAGGGATTTCTAGTGTCTGTCACAGTGAGGATTGCAGGCCAGTTCTGACTGAAATCACACTATCTTACCGGAGCATTAGCCACTGTGGCATGTTTACCATCAACCAACCTATGCATGATCCCATGTGCTGGAAAATATTGCACAAGACCTTAACTTGAAGGAATAAAGGACCCTTCAAGAACAGTAAGGAGTGGGATGCAAAACAGAAAATGCTGGCAATGCTCAACAAGTTTAATGGTATTTGGAAAGGCTGTTAAAGTTTTTTGACAAATGACATTGCATCGGAATTGGAAAAAACATGGATCCATTAGAAATTGGAGGCGGGCAAGATTTTAGCATTCAGGTGCCCCTTCGCCATTCTTAAAGATCCATGAAAGTTTGAGCCAAAGAGTTGGTACAACTTCACAAAGATGGAAAATTCTTGATATGATGCATAAAAGGATTTGCTTTGCTGACTTGTGTTGCAAGTTTGCAAAGATGAAAGGTCAATGAGAATTGTCCTTGAGAAGTTAATTCTCAATGTATTGGAGGGATGTGTTTTTCAGTTGATGAAAATGTTGTCCTCCAGCCAGCAGTGGCCTTTCAGTTGAGTGAATGAGTTGGGTGATTGTGAGAGTGTCATGTCATTAGTACATAGAACATAGAACATTACAGCGCAGTACAGGCCCCTCGGTCCTTGATGTTGTACCGCCCTGTCATACTAATCTGAAGCCCATCCCACCTACACTATTCCATGTACATCCATATGCCTGTCCAATGACGACTTAAATGCACTTAAACTTGGCGAATTCACTACCGTACATACATTTTGTCCAAGTTCATATATTTTGCAAAATAGTGTTTGTGTCACAAAATATTGGTATTCAAATTACTTTCCTTCTGTTAATACTTTATCTCAATTGCACAATGTACTGAGGTTTTAACAGCCTTATTTCCCAGAGCCTTCCATATGTCACTATTCCACATCTGTTCTTAGTTTTTTTCTCCGGAAACTCCCCAGCGGCCCTCTCTTAAAAAAGAAATTTACTTTCTCTTGATATGTAAGGCTTGTCTAATAAGACAAAATGAAAGGTCTTTCCAAACTTTTTGGCAAGTTACATCAAAGATTAACACATCTCCATGTCATTACAATTAGATTCGTATCTCTGGAAACTTGTGTTGAATTTATGAAGATGTTGTTCCAATTCTCCCTTATTTTAATTCTTTAGAATTTCAAATCTATGAAACCTCTCACCTTTCTTGGGCTTCTACACTGCAAGCTAACTGAAAATAAGTCTTATTCCTCAGATTAGCCACTGATGTAGCCCAAAATGTCCCCTATCCTTTTCAACTTATGATTTGAAGATGCCGGTGTTGGACTGGGGTGTACAAAGTTAAAAATCACATAACACCAGGTTATAGTCCAACAGGTTTAATTGGAAGCACACTAGCTTTCGGAGCGACGCTCCTTCATCAGGTGAATCTATCTATCTATCTATCTATCTATCTATCTATCTATCTATCTATCTATCTATCTATCTATCTATCTATCTATCTATCTATCTATCTATATAATCTCGTTAGTAACGACATTCACACAAAAAGATGGAAATGCATCACTTAAAGGATAATTAAAATAAAATGAAACACTGGCCAGATTATTCAAGTTGATTTCATGATGAGGTATTTCAAAGCCGTAGGTGGGGGTTTTGTTGTTTTTTTGCTGAATAGTATTATTAACAGCAAATTTGACATTTCACTAAGGTAAAGGCACTCGGAGGTTTGACTTTGATTTGCATTCTCTGAGATTGTGAAGATCAGTTAATGTGGTTAGACGAGTAGTTGCAAGTCACTAAGGGTCAAAAATCAGATACCTTCTTGCAGAAAACATGGTCCAACGCCGAAGCATTATTCTGACTCATCAGTGAGAGACTGACTGCTCCCTCCATGAGGTCCCTGTTACTGTGTAACATTTGCCATCTGCACATTTCGCGACTGGCTGGAATTATCCCCCAGGCACTGACTTCGTTAACAGTTCAACTTCTGCAATCGGTTTGAACATATTCCTTCTCCCACATGACAAAACATCTGCAGAACCTTTTGTTCAGTAATAAACTGCAATTCATTTCCAGGCTTGGCCTCACGGATAATTCGACCAAAATTGAAATATTGTGTTCAGTTCTGCTCGAATCATTATAGGTAGGATGTACCTTCATTCGAGAGGGTGCAGAGGAGTTTTACCAGGATGCTGCGTGGACTGGAGGGCATGTCTTATGACGAGAGATTAAGACAGCTGGGCTATTTCACATCAAAGAGAAGAAGGAAGAGAGGTGACTTGATAGAGACGTACAAGAAACTGAGAGGTGTAGACAGAGTAGATGGCCAGAGACTTTTCCCCATGGCAGACATGGCTGCCACGAGGGGTCATAATATTCAGGTGTTGAAGAAAGTTATATGGGTGATGTCAGAGGAGAAAGTAGTGGGTGCGTGTAAGGCACTACCAGTGGTGCTAGTACAGTCAGAGACATTAGGAACATTTAAGCGACTGCTGGACAAGAAATTAGACGGGAGTAAACGGAGGGGTGTGAAGTTTTGGTTTATTTTAGATTAAGATAAATGCTCGGCGCAACGTTGTGGGCTGTTGAGCCTGTATTATTCTATGTTCTATGAAGTGGGTGTGAAGTTAATGTGTTTGGCTATTTGCTGTGATGGCGGGACTGTATTCACTGGAGATTGGATAAATGACTGAGAAGGGGGATTTAACTAATAGATATCACAAAATTTAAACCAGAGTAAGACAAGGAAACGAAAGAAAGATGTTCCTGATGTTGGATGATTCTCGTTTGTCTCAGTCTCAGGATGAAGTGAAGGACTGACAGGAGGAGAAATGTCTTCACGAGGCGTGGTGAGCCTGTGGAAGCCTTTGCCACAGAAAGAGGTTGAGACCAAAGTACTGAATGTTTTCAGGATGGAGTTAAATTAATATGTTCTGGAGAAAGCTTTCAAAGTGTATGGGGAGAATACTGGATGGGCGAGCGGAAGATAAGGACCGATTTCTCATTCGTCTTTATCTCTGGATTGACGTTTCAGTCTGAAATAGAAATGGGAATAATGGGAATACACCGTTTCAAACTTGAAGTGAAGGAGAAATTGAGCCAGTTTTCAAAGAGCATGTGTTGCATTCTGCTCTGATGTGGGCATTTTTGATCTTCGCACATTTGATTGCCAAAGGCAGACACGACTCAAGCTTTCCCGAGTGATGAATGAACATTGATGCATGACATTGGCCCTATCCACATTCAAAAATTTCTTCTTTAACTTTGCAGACCAAGATCATTCTATCCTCGCTCGCCACTGCAGATGACACAGAGGACTGGTGAGTAGCTAATGTATTATCTCTTTTCAGCAAGGTAAATAGGGTTAATCGGTAAGACGTGCATCGTTGATTGAGTAGCTATTGGACGGATTACTTAGCAATTTTTGTTTACATATATTTGGAAAAGAATCGTTTAATCAGGACTAGTCAGCAGGGCTTTGTGCTGGATATGGCATGCTTGCCAAAAATGCTTGAATTTTTCCAGGAGGTGTCGAATGAGATCGATGTGGAGCGTTGGGAGATTTCTATGTTGATTTTAATAAGATTTTCGAATAAGTCCCTCATTGTAGGCTTATCCAGAAGATTAAAAAGCATGGGGTCGACGATATTTTGACTGCTTTGTTCTAGAATTGGCTTGCTCATAGAAGGAAGCGGGTAGTGGTGGAAGGGTATTTTTCTCGATGGATGCGAGAGACTGAGGGCGCGCTGCAGATGACCCCTGCTATTTGTGATGAATATAAATGACTTGGAAGAAAATGCACAAGTTTGGTGGGGCGGGGGGGGGGGGGGGGTGGGGCGGGGGGTGGTGGTGTTAGTAAGTTGTAGACGTTACAAATATCAGCGGATTTGTGGATCGTATGGAAATATTCAAAGCATGTCGTGGAACATAAATCAATTGGTCATATGGGAGGAGAAATGGCAGTTACTTTAATTCACGGAAATGTGTGGTGCTGAACATTAGGCGACGAACTGTTAAGAAAAAGTATACAGATATTGGCAGGACCCTGAAAGTGCTGATGTACAGAGGGATCGTGGGGTTTGGGTTTATAGGTCCCTGAACATTGCGACGATGGTGTTTTAAAGAAAGCACACGGCATGTTTACCTTTTTTGATCATGAAAATGAGTAGAAGAGTCAAGCTGTCATGTTGCAGCTTTGTAGGACTGTAGTTCGGCCATTCTTGAACTGTTGCAATCAGTACTATTCGCCGCATCACAGGAAGGTTAGAGATGCTTTGCAAAGGATGTAAAAGAAGCTTTTCAGGAGACTTCGTGGGTTAGACAATATGAACTATAAGCGGAGACTGGAGAAAATCGGATTTTTTTCTTTGGAGCGGCGGAGGCTCGGGGAGAATTTACATAGATAGGGTTGACGGTGTGAATGTTATTATCAGAGTTCAATGTCTTTGCCCGTGCATTTAATGTGAGAGCGAGCAAGTTCAAAGGAGCTGAAAAGCGCATGTATTTGACATAGGCAGTAGTAGACTTCTGGATAGCTCTTCTAGTGATAGTGATGCAGGCTGATAACGTCGGGAGTTTAAGGATATCTTAGACAAACACGTGAAGATTCCAAGATAGAAGGATATGTACTCAAGGCAGAAAAAAGGATTAGATTTATTCAATTTGGCGTCGTGTTTGGCCCGACGTGGTGGTTTCAAGACCCATTACTGTGCTGTAACATGTTATATTCTATGTTCTGTTTTCTGGGCTCACAAAAATGTTTCCACCTTCAATATCCGGATACAGAGGGTCAACAAAGGAAACGGGACAGCAGCATAGAGTGTGGAGAGTGAACAATTGAAAGCAGGCTCATAAACTAAATTTACGGTTAATGGCTGAATAAAGTGGCTTACCAGAAACTCCAATGAAACCAATAATAATATCGCAATAACAATCAATAATTTAAAGCAATTATTGTACTTTGAATCATAATGAGAGGTGATCATGTTACGAAAAAATACCAGCATAGACTCTTGAAATAACTTGCAGATATCAAGTCCATTGTTTACAGATTCGCTTCCGTTGAAGGAATGCTCCAGTCCGTTGTTCTCAGTTTCAAATCTCTTGTAGAATATTTTTAATCGTTTCTTGTCAGATTGTGTACACTTATTCTGAAGTTACAGCCTCTTGCCCCCGGATTCTGATCTCTCTCTCTCTCTCTCTCTCGCTCTGTCTCTCCCGATTTAGTGATCCCTCTAACTACGAAGAATATGTTCCCACCGACATTATGAAACATCCATTGAAAGAAGTGACATTTAACCAGAAGAGGAAAAGCTTCCAGCGACAACGTTGAGATCCATGGCGATTATTGATAATTGCAAGCTTGAAACAAACTGTTTCACCTAACCTCATTCGCTCCAAAACCATGTGTATCATAACAACTAGCGAAATGAAAATATGGATCACCACTGACTGTTCCAGTAAACGATGGTGACTGTTTGTCATCTTTTAATACTCCCTGTGTGTTACGAAGTTGTGTCGTAGTTAGTTGTTCCCATACTCCCACACTGTTATAAAGTGTAAATCGGTGTAAACATTACAATTTCAGACCAGTCAGTAGGATTCCTACAGGAAAATTTGTTAGATCTGAAAATTAGGTTCACAGCCTAAGATTACAGGGCACGGTGCTAAGACAGAGATGAGATGATATGTTTTCACACAGAGAGTGATAAACTTGTAGAATTATCCACCACAGAAAGTAGTTCATGCAAAACACTGAATATTTTAAAGAAAGAGATATGGAAGATTCTTATGATGAACGTACGTTATGGCAAAAAATAGTGGTAACAGGGTACTGAGTAGATTGTTCAGTTCTCGTCAGACTGAATTGTGGAACAAGCGTCAACGCTGAAGAACCTACTCCTGGACTCATTTTCTATGTTTATAGACCCTAGGCGAAATATCACAGGACAGTTTTGCAGTGAGGGCATGGGCGGTGGGCTGGTGGGCGATTACACATGTTCAGGGTTTCAATCTGCAAGTGTTTGATTGCTGCAGGGATCAGTGTTGAGGCCAGAATTATTTACAATGTTAATCATAGAATCATAGAATCCCTAAAGTATGGCAACAGGCCAATTGTCCAAACAAGTCCAGACTGAACCTTGCGAGGACGAACCCACTTAGAACCATTCCCCTACCCCATTACTATGCATTTACCCCTATTTAATGCATCTAATCGACACATCGCTGAACACTATGGGCAATGTAACATGTTAAATTCACCTAAACGTCAACCCAATGCGTTGTGGGAGTATACCTGAGCACCCGAAGGAAACCCACACAGACACGGGGAGAAAGTGCAAGCTCTGCACAGCAGACGTCCGAGTCTGCAATCAAACTTGAGTCCCTGGCACTGTGACGACACCAACTGAGTCTGATTTTGCTGATATAGACGAGGAAAGTGAACCTACTGAGGTAGATGATGCAAAAAAATTGGCAACTGATGAGAAAGACATAACTATTAAGCAGAGCTTACACACGGGCCAAGTAAGTGGGAAAACATTTTGTAGATTAAACACAATAAGTATGTAAGTTAGCTCGCTGAGCTGGAAGATTTGTTTTTAGATGTTTCATCACCATACTAGGTAACAAAATTAGTGAGCGTCTTCAATGAAGCGCTCGTGGTGTGCTTCATCTCTCTATTTATAAGTCTTAGCTTCTTCAGGCAAGTGAAAACATTTCCAGTTCTATTTTAAAGAGAAGGTAGATAAGATCTAAAGCGACGTGTTTATTCATAGAGGTGTGTTGAGATTGCCCTGTCTCTAAGAAGTCTCATGCGCATCTTCTTTTCACCTGTCCTCTGATGTCTGTGTTGTCCCCGATAAAGTGGTTTCCTTCTTTGTCTGTATGGATAGAAATTGCCACTCATCAACCAGAGCTTCAAATGTTCTCAATATTTATTAAATATAATATGGAGAAATGTGCGGTAATGCATGTGGCAGGAAGAATAGAGGTTATAGATACAGTTTAAATGGTGATTCCAGCTTGGTGCTCGTAAAGCTAAGGTTGCTAACTGCACACACAGGAAGTCTTCTGTTCCACAATATCATGCACTTCAATGGGACAGAAATCCAAAGTCATAATTCAGAGCTTTCATTACAACCTGAACCAATGACAGTCAGTGGCACATATCGATTATCCATCAATGCCCATCGACTTCTCCTCCATTATCATTCAAACTGGTAAATTTCCTCTTTCAAACTCTCTAAAGCTTTCAAATCCTTCCAATAATGAGGTGAGCAGAACTGAACACAATATTATATGTGTGGTCTAACCACAGCTCATTAAAGCTGCAATATAAGCTGCGGCTCCTGAACATATTCTCCCTGCTAATGAAAACCAATGTAACAAACCACTTCTTAACTTCCCAAGCAACTTGGGTGGCAACTTTGAGGGATCTATGGACATGGACCCCAGGAGTCTTCTGTTTCTCCACACCACCAAATATCCTGCCTTCAAACCTGCATTTACATTCAAATTCGACCTTCCAAAATGAATCAATTCGCACTTTCCCAGGTAAACTCCATCTGCCGCTAATCAGCTCAGTTGTGCATCCTGTTGATGTCCCGTTGCAACCTGCAACAGCCCTCCACTCGATCCACGATTCCAGCAAACCTCGTTTCATCGGCAAACTGACTATCTCATCCTTCCACTTCCTCATCCAAGTCATTTATAAACAATAAAAAGAGCAAATTATTGCTGTATTCCACTTTCTCATGTATCAAAGTCTGAATACAAGATGATTTCCACATCGGGCTTTCTTTTCAGCTGTGGCTGCTTGAACATTCCCCAAATCACTTTTTAGACATAACATAACCAGACATGTATGCAGCTTTACCACTGAGCCACGAGATCCAGGTTCAATTTCAAACTACGTCAGAGGAGTGTCACAATTTGTTTTGCAAAAACGGTACATAAGGCGTGGGTGTATGCTTGTTTCCTGAAAATGTCAGGTGTATCCAAAAGGCAAACTCAGCACCAGCGTTCAGAACAAATAGATCTGTCAATTATTACAAGTGGATCTCGATTGCCTTTCATCTCCGGAGAATGCCATTTTATAAAGGGACCCGAGTGCCTGCGAAAGGTCTGACTCTGTTAAGCGTTTTTGTGGAAATAAAAGTAAGATCTGCGGATGCTGGAATTCTGAAACAAAAGTGTAGAGGTGTCGGAGTAATTCAGGAGGTTGCCCAGAGTCTGTGTAGACAAAGCAGAAGGAACATACAATCCCTTCACTCTTCTTCAGATCTTATTTGGAGAAATGGAGAGGGCTTACTGAAGTGAAACGTTAACTTTGCTTTCTCTCCAACAGAACTGCTGAATTTCCGCAACACTTTCTACTTGTGTTGAAGTGTTTCTTCTCTCTTCAAGACAAACGAAAGTTTGGCAGATAGTTTCGAGTGTAAAACATGTCATGAAATCAGCATGATTGACAATTATATAATCCTAGTCCAAGGAATGGAAAACAATCAAGAGAGTGGTTTGTCATTGTACCATTTCCTTCATGGGGAGTCGACCAAATTTCATACTATCTTAAACCATGGCAAACATCCATTCTTTTGCGGCGGGAGTGAAGTGGGGGTGGGGTGGGGGCAAATATCGAGAATTTACTTACAACTTGCGTTTACTACGAGAGATTAGAAATAAAATCAATTTAATATACATGTCTGTGATTCGGAAGCACATCTCCCAAACTTTGAAGAGAGACACATGGGCAGATATATAATCAATTGCAAATATGTGTGAGAGGATTATGTTGCAGTTAGGGAGCATTCCAACTTTGCTGACATAAATTGAGACTGCCTTCATGTGAAAGGATTCAATGGGGGCAAGATTTAAAATAAGTCCATTTAATCAGTGAATGTTTTAATGCCAATACATAGATCGTCCCACGAGAAATGTGATAGAGTTACAGGTAGCTGGAAGGATTAATTCCGGTCAAGAGTTTGAAGTTTTTTTGTGGATCATCATTTTGGTGATAGTGACGATAACTCAGTACTGTTGACTGACTGAATGATCGCATTGACTGTGAACGCACGCTCTGACTGACTGACTGACTAAATGTACGCACGAACTGACTGACACACTTAATGAATTCACTGACTAATTGACGAACTGAATGTACGCACTGACTCAATAATAAACTGAACGTATTGACTGTCTGACTGAATGGTCGCACTGACTGACTGCACACACAGACAGACTGACTGACTGGACACACTGTCTCACTGAGTGGCTGAATTAACACACTGACTGATTCAATGGACGCACTGACTGACTGAACGGATGCATTATTGGTTGACTTACTGTATGGATGCATGAATTAAAGTATGCTCTGATCGACTGACTGACAGACAGAATGAATGTAATGACTGACAAATGACCGCACTGATTGGCTTATTGAGCAAATGCACGAACTGATTGACTGATTGACTGAATGGAAACATTCACTGATTAAATGGACACTGTCTGCCTGCCTGACTGAATTGACCCACTCACTAACATAGTTATTGACTGATTAAGTGGATTCACTGTGTTGAAGAAATGAACAAAATTGACACGAAACAGTTAGAAGCCATTTTGTCACAAAGCTATTTTTACATTAAGATTTCTAGCCAGGCCGTGAATTGTGAGAACAATCCTACTCTGATAAGTCTGACCTTACAGCTGCAAAAGGCATGGCCCTTCAATGCTGTTAGCTCTATCCCAGAGAATGAATTTTATCAGGACACTTTCTTCATATATGTCATGTGATCTGAGTGTATTTGAACATGCATTCATTCTTCAGGCAGCTATGAATCTGAGTTAATATTAAGCATTAAGTAGCAAAACTCAATACTATTCCACTTGAGTTTCAAACTTCATGCTAGTGGAAGAAAGCTCAGGTGATACAATGCTGTACCAACAGTCTACGTTATTTCTTTATTCAATTGCTAAATAAGGGTATCGCTGGCTATGCTAGCAAATATTGGCAAACTTTAATTTTCCATAATTCGAAATCAGATCCTTGCTGTGGATCTGGAGTCACATGTAGGCCAGATCAGGTCAGGGTAGTAATTTCTTTCCCTTAAGAACATCCATGAATCAGATGAGATTTTACCTGACAATTGCCGATTGATCCATGCTCGTAATTAGTCTCTTCATTTCAGACAGTTTTCTAACTGAGTTTAAATTCCATTATCTGGTGTGTGCTAGGATTCAAATCCCGGATCCACGGAGCATGGTATCGTTCTGCAGCTTATCAACCCAGCAGCAACACCATGATGCCGTCGGCTGCACGTGAATATTGACGTTGTCACGAGTAGGGCTTTTAAATGTGTGCTGACATATTGACTATAAATATCACAACAACTCAACAGATAGTAACTGATTATTATAAAATATTCCTGCCTGAAAAGGATTTGGACCAAAATGTGGTGAAAAATCACTATATTGTGCAAGGTATGATCTCGCTCATAAAACCACTGAAATTAAATGCTTAATGATGAATGAGTTAATTTAATTCACCTCTGCAACTTACTTCCTGTTTCTATTTTGGAACCCCGACTGTTATAGCGACACAGCTTCGCAGAGTCATACAGCACAAAAACAGAGCCTTCGATCCAACTCATCTAAGTTGGCAATACTCACAAACAAAACTAAACCGACTTGGATCCGCTTGGCCCATGTGTCTCTGAACCTATCCTATTCATGAACCTGTCCAAACGTCTTTTGAATGCTTTAACTCTGCCTGTCTCTTCCATTTCGTCTGGCAGGCCAGTCCAAATGCGACCACTCTCTGTATCAAAACGTTGCCCCTCATATCCCTCATAAGCATTTCTCCTGTCACCTTAAATACATGCCCGCTAGTTGTGAACTCCGCCACCCTGGAGAGAGTACTTTGGTATTCAACGTATCTCAAAGTGTTATAATCCTCTATAATGTCACCACTCAATCGTCTCCCCGACATTGATAAAAATCAGAGGCTAGCCAGCCTGTCGTAATTTAAAACGCTTCAGTCCAGGGAACATAATGCGTAATTTTCTGAAACCTTTCCAATTAAGTAATAACCTTCTAATAACAGAGCGACCACACGCACAAT
>NW_025214768.1:25304-33060 GCF_004010195.1 Chiloscyllium plagiosum | reverse complement strand
AGCCACTTTTGTCAGACTCTTCGTTCTATAGTTCCCAGGCTTCTTCTTTGAACTTCACTTAAATAAAGACACACTATTAGCCACCCTCAAGTCCTTTGTAAACTTAACCCTAGCTGCAGATGGTGTAAACATTTCTGCCAGGGCCTCCTCGATTTCTTCCCTAGCTCGTATGATTAGTCTGTCACTTTAAAAAGGGAGCTTTGTCCTTTTTATTTGAAAGTTCATAAAGGCGGAGGTGCCGGTGAGTATCGTTTAACAATTGAATAGGTGTGTCCAGGCCTCATGGTTATGGCGTTTTCTTGTTTGGTTTTGATGTAGCTGTCACAAGATGTATGAATACATGGGAGTTGCAAGCTTCGTTGAAGGATTCGTCTGACTTTCTTCTGAAGTCTTTCTCTGGATATTGTTCCAACCTTCCTGCAAGAATTTGTTTGTATTTACCCTTTTTACAAGAAGTGTGTTTATGGGATGCTACTGTTTTGGAACAGTTAGTTAGTCATTGTTACTTTATTGGGTCGTTTAAATTTTGCAACAGTGCAGTTATTCTAAATTCCTCTTTCTTTTTGTTCGTGTTCCAACTATAGTGTTAAATGAATTCTGTTTTGTTTAAAGCCGAGTCGTATGAACAGTTGCGTACAGGTGAAATGTACAACTCATGTCTGTCTTTAAAATAAGGAAACGTTATTTTCGAGACAACCTTATATAAATATATTCCAGCAGTCTGGCATGTTGGAGGCTCTTGTCGGGATTAATTCTGTTTTTCAAAATTCAACTTTGTGTTTGTTGGACACCAAGATGGCACGTGGGAGGTGTTGGTGTCTATTGTTCCGGGTGTTGAATTCAGTTGGTTTAAACAGTGCTTTCATAACTACTGGCTCATTCAGTGAGTAAGAGATTTCTGGGAGTGGAAGAAATGACTGTAGGGGTTTCACAAAAATAGAGCAAGGGAAACCTGTTGGAATTGGCAGACACGTTACATTTGCACTTGCCTTCGTCTGTGCAAGATAGAGAGGTAATTGCATGAAAATTACGGGAACATTCACAGCTGCGCCACTCGCCAGTTTGTCTTTGTGTGGTTTTGTTCGTTCTCTTTCAGAGGTTACAGGCTCACGCCACGACTGCTGAGGTTCGGATGGGGTTAGTTAATTTCAAACGCCAGCTGTAACATAGAACATAGAACATAGAAGAATACAGCGCAGTACAGGCCCTTCGGCCCTCGATGTTGCGCCGATCCAAACCCACCTAACATACACTAGCCCACTATCCTCCATATGCCTATCCAATGCCCGCTTAAATGCCCGTAATGAGTGAGAGTCCACCACTGCTACTGGCAGGGCATTCCATGAACTCACGACTCGCTGAGTAAAGAACCTACCCCTAACATCTGTCCTATACCTACCCCCCCTTAATTTAAAGCTATGCCCCTTGTAATAGCTGACTCCATACGTGGAAAAAGATTCTAAGCAATACAAACCTCACTCCCTCACTCTGTAAGAGTCAAAGTTCAAAGTTGAAAGCAGCACTTTCGACATCTGTCTCGGTGAAGTAGTTTGAAAAAAAGCTGATAAAGTTTCAAACATCGAGACATCTAACTCTCTCACAGCTGGATCTGGAATCTAGACTGAGAAGTTTCCATTACTCTGGGACTGTCAGCAAGTAGATCTCATCAACAGTAATTCAGAGGAGCCATGACAAGATACCCCATTTTTGTCAACTCAATTCAGCCCTTGATGTAAAATGTTGTCTCTTTATTGTTGCCTAGCTTCTGCACAGCCATCTAAGTCTTTGTCCTGTTTGTGAATAAACATGTATATGACTAAGGAGATAAAGTTTAATTCACACAGTAACTTAGTTAATAAACAGTTTGCCACTTGTTCGAAGAATAAGCTTGACTGTAATAAACATGATGTTTTAAAGTTTGTTCAAAACCTTGGTTGATGTCTCCTTTGTTCTCGTAATAAAGAGATGCAAATTGACTGTTTTAGGTGATTAATAAGACAGTTATATCGTGGATTAGTGGGACCTGAATTCCAGCGCATTGTTCCCATCAGATTTGTACAATTCTATAATGCTGATACAAGGCTTTTATTTTACCAAATACCTTTTCTAAACATCTCCCAATAAGGCACAGTAGCTCAGTGGTTAGCACTGCTGCCTCACAGCAAGGACCCAGGTTCGATTCCAGCCTCGAGTGACTGTCTGTGTGGGGTTTGCACATCCTCTCTGTGTCTGCGTGTGCTTCCTCTGGGTGCTCAGGTCTCCTCCCACAGTCCATCAGTGTGCACGTTAGGTGGGTTGGCCATGCTAAATTACCCACAGTGTCCAGGGATGTGGAGATTAAGCGGATTAGCTATGGGAAATGCAGAGTGATCGGGTAGGGGAGTAAGTCTGGGTGGGACGCTCTTCAGAGGAGCTGTATGAGCTCAATGGCCTGCTTCCACATTGTAGAGATTCTATGATGCAATGCTTGCTCACAAATGATCAGTTAATAGCTCTACCCAGTGTATTGCAATCAATTTCTGCCTCTTCATTGTCAGGTTCACCCAACTTAGTCATTCACTTTTCTCCCTCTCAAATACAATATCAAATTAGAAGGCTGATGTTTGCTGAGTTTCCCTTACCATTAAGCTATTGAATATTTTAGATTCAGATATATTGAGTGGAGGCAGCAGCGAGGGTTCTGAATTCTCAGATTTGCTGAAATCCTTTTATGAATGTGTACATTCCTGGCGTATTGTCCATTCTTAATTGCCCTTGAGAAGATAGTTGAACCAATTTTTGAACGATTGCGGTCCATCTAATGTAGATGTAGCGTCTGTTAGGAAAGGAGTTTCAGGTTGTTGACCGGGACAGTGAAAGAACATCAACATATTTCCAAACTGGGTCGATAAGTCGGTTGGAGAATTACTTGAAGTTGGTGGTGCTCCCATGTGTCTGCTGCCCTTGGTAGCACCACTCATGAATTTGGCAAGTGTTTTCAACAAGGAAACTTGGATATACGGCAGCGTATTCTGTAGCTGGTACACAATGCTGCCACTGTGCATTAGTAAGGGTTGATAAGGGATAGTCAGTGTGGCTTTGTGTGTGGGAAATCCTGCCTCATGAAATTGATTGAATTTTTTGAAGCAGTAACAAAGAGGATTAATGAGAGCAGAGCGGTGGATGTGATCCATGTGGACTTCAGTAAGGTATTCAACAGGGGTCCTCATTTTGGCCCAGTAAGCAAGGTGAGATCTTATGGAATACAGGGAGAACTAGCCATTTGGATACAGAACTGGCTCAAAGGTAGAAGACAGAGGGTGGTGGTGAAGGGTTGCCTTTCAGGCAGGAGGCCTGTGACCAGTGGAGTGTCACAAGGATCGGTGCTGGGTCCACTGCTTTTCATAAAATCATCATAGAATCCCTACAGTGTCAAAACAGGCCATTTGACCCAACAAATCCACACCAAACCACCAAGGAGTAACCCACCCACATCCATTCCTGTACATTTCCCTTGACTAATGCACCTAACCTACACATCCCTGAACATTATGGGCAATTTAGCATGGTCAATTCACCTAAACTGCACATCTTTGGATTGTGGGAGAAAACTGGAAGATTCGGAGAAACCCCATGCAGACAAGGGGAGAATGTGCAAACTCCACACAGACAGTCACCTGAGAGTGGACTCAAACCCGGGTCCCTGGCGCTGTGAGGTCATGGCTTTACTCTTTCTCAATTTTCTTCCCTCACTGACAATTCCAATATTATGTTCTGATAAATCATGTAACAAAATCAATATTCTATTGTTCATATCTGTGCCTTCGGATTTGTCCATTATTTATGCATTCGAAGTATTTTGTTGCCATGTGAGTAGACAAGACCTTTTAATGCTGCTGCAGCGATTTCACGGCCTATAGAATTGTAAATGAGCAATGTTTGTCAGGACCACTTATGGAACCTAATCTTGGATTTTAAAAAAGGGACTAGAACCAGGTAATTGTAATGTAATTCAGAGTTGTTAACTGTGTACATTTTAAAATTGAATTTTGACTAAATGAATTTCCAGTTAATATTGAAAATATTTTAAAATGTCTCAGTCACTTGTTCAGTTTCCACTCTGAATTACAGATAATGATTATTTTGTTATTATTTTTAATAACCAATTGTATTAGCCCTGACTCACAAAATGAGAATTAATTGCAGGGCAAGTTGGTTTTATTACTGTACACATTGTCAGTGACCAATGCCATTGCCTCATGGTTAATTTGAAGCGTGGTTGCATTAATTTATTGCTAATTAAAGATTGGAAAGATACCTTAATGCCCTGTTGAAGGAATTCTGACTGGGTCATAGAGGTAAGTACAGCAGATGGAAATCTCAAAAGCTGAGGGATGTTCACAGCTGACTGTGGATGATTAGATGGAAAACAAAGGAAACATGAGAAACAGTGTAAGGTCACTAAGGCTGAGGAGTATGCAAAAAGAGTTAAAGCAACAACGCTGTAAAATAAATAACTTTCATTTTTCTCGGACTCTCGAGCCTAGTTTTGGCATACCGATCCTAGTAGAGAATGGGGATGTCACTAATAGGAATGAGAGATTGAAATTTTATTCTAGTATACCAACTGAGCCCCTAACATCTCTTGATTGTACCCATCACATGCTTCATTACAAACCTTTTCATCTTTTGAAAATAAAGCATCCGGTCTTCATAACTGATATTATGGGGTAGAGCGGCCTGAACCATCCGAAACCATGGGCCATCCCGAGATTCAGAGTAATGGTAATGAAGCATGACCCTGACTGCAAGAACAAACCGGCCCAATTTGATCAATATATCCAAAGGACGATACAGATGCAAACGCAGCAAAATTCTGAGAGTAGCCTGAGAACGAATGGTTTGTGTTATGAGACTGGAATACGCAGCCATCTGTCTGACGGAAGTGTTATACACCCCACAATGTTACAATTACCGAGTATGAATCACCTTTACTGTGATTCTGTTCGCTGAGCTGGGAATTTGTGTTGCAGACGTTTCGTCCCCTGTCTAGGTGACATCTTCAGTGCTTAGGAGCCTCCTGTGAAGCGCTTCTGTGATGTTTCTTCCGGCATTTATATTGGTTTGTCTCTGCCGCTTCCGATTGTCAGTTCCAGCTGTCCGTGGCGGTGGTCGGTATATTGGGTCCAAGTCGATGTGCTGATTGATTGAATCTGTGGATGAGTGCCATGCCTCTAGGAATTACCTGGCTGTTCTCTGTTTGCCTTGTCTTATAATAGTAGTGTTGTCCCAGTCGAACTCATGTTGATTGTCATCTGCGTGTGTGGCTACTGAGGATAGCTGGTCGTGTCTTATATGTGCATATTTTACAGAAATTGAGTGCATTTTATGATGGTTCCACTTTATCATCCAACGCCCCATCGGTCAATTTTGGAAGTAGCTGCTGCTGTAATCCAGGTACATCATTGAAGAAGGGATTCAATTCGAGAACAAGAAATCAGACAGATGTGATAACTACAATGTGGGGTTCACACATTTCAAACAAAGAGGCATTGCTCCCACCTTTGTACATGTGAAAAAAAAACTCATGGAGCTAAATTTTATACATTAGTAATGCAAAGGTGGTACTGGAGAACCTTCCTTTTACATCCTTTCCCATGTGAATCCAGAAACATAACTGAGAGAAAATGCAGCTACAACAAATTTCCTCAAAGCGAGTTGAACAAGCAGCTATAGGATAAAGTTCAGGAGAAAAAGAAGGAAGTGGGTGAGAGAGCTCAGCTGAGTGAAAGCCACAGAGAGCTGTGAATGACAGTACTGGCTGGATAGTAACTTGCTGGGCTATGAATATCTTAATGTGTTTATCTTGGGGTTCTGATTTGTTTAAGTGGATTCGTTAGGTCCAGCACAAGAACAGTATAAAATACAGATCTCAAACTCCTGTTGTCGTTTCGCAGTTTTCAAGTGTGAGCACATTTTTAAACTGATCAGTAGAAAGTGAAGACTGCAGATGCTAGTGATTAGAGTCGACAGTATGGTGCTGGAAAAGCACAGCGCGTCAGGTAGCACAGAGGAGCGGGAATCGACGTTTTGAGCAAATGCTCTTCATCAGGAATCTGATGAAAGGCTTTTGTCCGAACGGTCGATTTTCCTGGTCCTGGGATGCTGCCTGACCTGTTGTGCTTTTCCAGCACCACACTCTCGACTTTAAAATGATTTAACCTGGCCATTTTGAGTGTCTCAGGCTCTAATTAAATTACAGCACCCTGTGTGTTTCATCAACAGGGGATGTCACGCATGTTGTAATCTGTTTACTCAAAATTTACCAAATGAAAAAAAAAACTTCAGCGTCGCGATGGATGCCCCTGAAAGTATAAAATGAATGCATTGGGATGGAACATTTCAGAGTTTAACTGTGAAAATTGTCTGCAGTACAAACCAACACAGCACTTTCACAGATAAAATGCATAGTACCGTACGAGCTGTCAGGAAAATGTTTTATGCGATCCTCACTATAATTGGTATTCCTGGTAAGTGTTTATAAGGCTTGAAATTGTTTAATTCTTTATATGCATTGGCTTTTGTTTGTACAGTGACTTCATATAGTATTTGCTGGACATTCTAATACTGACACCATAGCATTATTACTGGTACCTATAAGTCATTTTTATCTGTACAATGCGACTTTTTTTCCCTGAAACTTCCTGTCTTGTTTAATTGTTTCTCACTCACAGAGATGTGTGTCTGCGANCACCATAGCATTATTACTGGTACCAATACTTCATTTTTATCTGTACGATGCCACTTTTTTTCCCTGAAAATTTCTGTCTTGTTTAATTGTTTCTCACTCACAGAGATGTGTGTCTGCGAATGTATGTGTCGGGGTGTGTGTCCGTCTGTCTGTGGTGTGTGTGCGTGTGTGTGTTTCTGGATGGTCTGTCCTGTGAAGCCAGATTCAGGAAGGGGGAAATTCCCTGATAATAGGTATTGTTGGAGATTATGAATGTCAGATTCCACTGTGTGCGATGAAAAATGGACAACCATAACAGCAATCGTCTTTTGATTCTGAGAGGAATTATACGTTAGATTGGCTCTTGTCTGGGTGATTGCATTCTGTTTCACACGTCATTTACTTTCAATCTAATTAGATGAAATTATTTATTGACGGCACTTTCTCATGTGGATCAATCTTCTTGCTGGTGCACAATTTTAAATAGAATTGAATGTCGCACGTCCTGCTTTAGGAAATAATTGATATCAATTCACAGACATTAACATAGACGATGAAAGACGGGATTCTTGGCAGTGTGGAGGAACAGAGGGATCTGGGTGTGCACGTACATGGATCCCTCAAAGTTTCCACCCGAGTGGATAGTGTTGTGAAGAAAGCATATGCTGTTTTGGCTTTCATTAACAGGGGCATCGAGTTTAAAAACTGCGAGGTTTGCTGCAGCTCGACAAGTCCCTGGTGAGATCACACTTGGAATTTTGTGTCCAGTTTGGGTCGGCCGACTATAGCAAATATAAGAAGCTTTGGAGAGGGTGCAAAGAAGGTTTTCCAGAATGCTGCCGGCACTGGAGGACTTATGAAGACAGGAAGAATCGGATCGGACTTTTCTCTCTGGAGAGAAGGGGGAAGAGAGGAGACCTGATAGAGGTGTAAAAAACAATGAGATCAATAGATCGAGTCAATAGCCGGAGTCTTTTCCCCAGGGCAGGATTGACTGGTACGAGGTCTCATAGTTTGAAGATATTAGGAGGAAGGAATGAAGGAGAT
>NW_025214768.1:16756-23586 GCF_004010195.1 Chiloscyllium plagiosum | reverse complement strand
TCTCCAGAACGCTGATGAGGTGGGGAGGGAAATATATCTCTGGTGATGGGGTCTGTTTGGAGGTGGCGGAAATGACGAGGGTGATACAATGCATCCGGAAGTTGGTGAGGACCAGTGGTGTTCTGACGTGGTGGAGCCAGGCATAGCTGGGGCCCTTGCGGGTGCCCATGGCTACTCCTTTGGTTTGGACACCATGGCCACCCGCATGGGCCCCAGCTATGCCTGGCTCTTCGTCGGATAGGTGGAACAGTCCATCTTCCACAGCTACACTGGCACCATACCCCACCTTTTCCTCTGGTACATCGATTATTGTATTGGCGTTACCTCGTGCTTCCACGAGGAGGTTGAACAGTTCATCCACTTTCCTAACACATTCCACCCCGACCTCAAATTTACCTGGACCGTCTCCAACTCCTCCCTCACCTTCCGAGACCTCTCCATTTCTATCTCGGGCGACCGACTCAACACAGACATTTACTACAATCCGACCGACTCCCACAGCTACCTAGATTTCACCTCCTCCCACCCTGTAAAAACGCCATCCCACAGTCCCAATTCCTTCGCCCCATCGCATCTGCTCCTAGAAAGACCAATTCCACTAACGAACTACCCAAATGGCCTCCATCTCCAAAGACCGCAATTTCCCCTCCGACGTGGTCGACGATGCTCTCCACCGCATCTCCTCCACTTCCCGCACCTCCGCTCTTGAACCCCGCCCCTCCAATGACCACCAGAACAGAATCCCACTTATCATCCTCCGTCATTTCCGTCACCTCCAAACAGACCACACCACCAGAGATATATTTCCCTCCCTACCCCTATCAGTGTTCCGGAGAGACCACTCCAGCCATGACTCCCTGGTCAGGTCCACACACCCCACCAACCCAACCTCCATTCCTGACGCCTTCGCCTGCAACCGCAAGAAGTGCAAAACTTGCGATCATGCCATCCCCCTCACCTCTATCCAAGGCCCCAATGGATCATTCCATATCTGTCGGAAGTTCACCTGCATCTCCACACACATCATTTACTGTATCTGCTGCACCCGATGTGACCTCCTCTTCATTGGGGAGACAGGCCGCCTACTTGCGGATCATTTCAGGGAACACCTCTGGGACACCTGCACCAACCAAACTAACTGCCCCGTGGCTGAACACATTAAACCCCCCTCCCACTCCGCCAAGGGCATGCAGATCATTGGCCTCCTCCATCGCCAGACCCTGACCAAACGACGCCTGGAGGAAGAGCGCCTCATCTTCCGCCTAGGAACCCTCCAACTACAAGGGATAAATGTAGATTTCTCAGCTTCGTCATTTCCCCTCCCCCCACCTTATCTCAGTCCCAACCACCGGATTCAGCGTCGCCCTTTTGACCTGCAATCTTCTCCGCCAACCTCTCCATCCCCGCCACCTCTCTGGCCTATCACCGTCACCCTCACATCTTCCACCTATCGTACTCCCAGCGCCCCTCCCCCAAATGTCCTCCCCTATCTTTTATCTTAGCTCGCTTGGCACACCAGCCTCATTCCTGACGAAGGGCTTATGCCCGAAATGTCGATTTTCCTGCTCCTTGGATGCTGCCTGACCTGCTGTGTTTTTCCAGCAACACATGTTTCAACTGAGGGTCAGTACAGCCTCGGTAGGCCAAGTAGCTTCCGTAGTTATTCAATGATTCTATGGATATAAAAATATCCAGAACTTCAGAACAGTAGATTTGTTGAAATCCCGAGTTCCACGTATGAAAGAAAATTAATGTATTGACAATTACCTGCCTTGCCTTACTTATTTTTTGAATTGTGAAAAGGGCCGATTTCCATGTTTTTAAACAAATCTCAGTGCTTAGTATCGCCACACGAATATGAACAATATTGAGACCCTTCTGCCTCTTTCCTCTTACAGCAAATCTCGTGGCAGTTGTCATCCTATCCCAGGGAAAGTGTGGGATCTCCAAATGCACCACTTGTTACATGGTGGCCGTGGCAATGGCGGATCTACTGACGATTATCACTGAGGTCATGCTTCTCCGAATCAATTGGTATTATTTCCCAATGCCTCGCCTGAAACTCACTGCTGTGTGTAAAGTTAACTACCACCTGGCTCGCTTCGCAATGGACTGTTCAGTCTGGTTCACTATTGCCTTTACTTCTGATCGATTTATTGCAATTTGTTGCCAGAAGCTTAAATTTAAATATTGCACCAGGAAAACTGCAACAGGAGTTCTTGCAACAAGCAGTATATTATTTAGTTTAAAAAACATACCAAATTACTTTTGATTGAAGCCTAAACGAATAATTAACAATGTGCCTCTCTATTGTTCTAACAAACGAGCCTATTTTACTGACCTAAGATGGATTGGATTCAGAATGGTTGATAAGATTTTAACGCCATTGATACCATTTGGTTTAATTCTGTTGCTGAATGCTCTGATAGTCAGGCATATATTAGTGGCTAGTCGAGTCCGTAAGGGACTGAAGGGTCATAGCAAGGGACAGAATGATCCAGAGATGGAGAGCAGACGGAATTCTGTGATTTTACTCCTGACCATATCAAGCAGTTTTATACTGTTGTGGTTACCGTATATTTTGTTCATTTTTAATGTTCGTGAACTCCTCGATGACAATTCTGAATATATATTTGAGGAAGTTGAACATATGTTGCGGAATTTAACTTGCAACACAAACTCATTAATTTATGTTGCGACGCAGTCCAAGTTCAGAGAACAGTTGAAGAGAATGACAAAATATCCGGTTACATTAATTATGAAACTAACTTCGAAAGGAAACAACTCAGAGCTGCTGAAAAGATGATACACGAATGGAAAGAGTGGCTGGGCAGAGAATCGCTGGGAATGAAAATCGAGAAGCAAGATGCATTAAGGTGTCGTGACCAATCCACATGGAGTAACAGCGGAACTAATAAAGAACAGCGGCACCAGGTCAAACAGAAACCTTCTGAAGGCCTGAAAGAAATGAACAGGTATAATCCAAATCCACAACAACAGCAAAGCACATCCTATATGAACTTGTATAGCAAATGGCAAAAGAGCAGAAAAATTCTCACATCCCAGAGATAAGATGACAAGACCGCGAGATAACACCCGTCCTGCAAACTGGGTTGTAATGTACAAACGAGCAAACAAAATGATGGGTTAAGCTTGTGTACTGCAGGACACTGTTCCTTACATGGTAATCAACAATATCATTTCTGTCAGACAGAGCTAAATGGTTCAACAAAGAAAGGATCAACTAGGCGTTGAACTTTATTCATGATATTATTGACATTGATACTGGAGCAGATTAGATGCAATGGTTTCTGTGGTGAGGAACTCATCCCAACTCTCGAAAATGTGTATGCACCATCTTGAAGGCAGACGTCTAAAATATGATGAGATACTCGCAGATTTGCTCGGACTGGTGCAGCTCGAAAAATACGTGCGATTCTCAACCGATGCAGCAGGCATTTAACTGGTAAACCTTTTTTTAATCAAGTTAAATATTCGCGTCAGAGCCGGATTCTGCCCAGAGAGACATAAATTTAAGTAGTCTAGTTAAACATTCAGCTTCTGACAAAGCAGTTATCCATCTATCACTGGAAACCCTTCACCTGCATACGGCCCTCAGGACTGTCTTCACGTCTTTTTATTACTGAGGGCGTTCGGGTTTGGGGGAAGCTAATCCATCGAGTGATTCATTACAATCTTACTTACATAGGGTTGAATAATGATATCTGGGAATTGGTTGACAGTGAGAATTGTGCACAATGGGGGAGGAAGCGATTCACTTAGCATTTCTTCCAAATTTTACAGCATGCTGAGCAGAGAGATCGGTGCAGGATTGCAACTCCCCAACCCGAACGCACACCGAAGTGCCAAGTGCTGGTGAGTTGCAGAAAGATGAAGTTTCAGCAACTGCACAAGTTGTGAGAGAAATGAGTAAAACGCGAAAACAATCCTGGAGTGCTTTTGCTTTTTGTGCATTGGATCTTGTCCTAAGGCGTGCGGGGTCTCTGTCGTGTTCAAGCACCAAGCGGACTAGGAGAGATAGGCATACCGAATTGGAATCTACAAATAGATTAAAAATAATCCGAACGTATTTGTTTCTGAATGAAAGTCGAAACAAATGTCCTTGTGGAAACGTCATTGAACTCAGAGAACCCATGCTGATGCTCTGAGGATGCATCTTCAAACAGGACAATTGCCAGATGCAACTGTTTCCCATAGGATCCCTCTTCCAAGAATATAACTCAGAATCTGCTTAGACACTCGATCATTTCGACATTTTCGCATTCACTGTATTCATCTTTTATAGCACATCAGAGCCGTGTACAAGTTTTAGTATCTGTGAAACCTGCAGTCTAGCTATCATTGCTATTTGTCATTGGGTATTTCAGATAACTGTTCTGAGAAATCTGACAGAAATCTTACTTCATCGTCATTAAAAGCTATGCATGACATTTCCAATCATGGAACGAGTGAAGAAAATCGTGTATTATTTCTCGAATCTTCTAATGATTCTCTAAGTAATTCTAATCAAAAAATGGCAAAAAAGATATGATCAGACAGAAACTATGCTCAAATTATGCATTGTTCTGTTTCTATAATACTGCGACTAAATGTAAATTTGACCAATGATTGCCCTCACAATCTTGAATGTTAACATTTACAGATCAGAGAATGATGCACACAAATGAATTGTGATAATCTTGTACAGGTCCTTTTGGGAATAGTAAGAATGGAGACGAGTTCCAGGTACATTTTGTTCAATAAAATGCTGGTTCTAAAATCGTTTGGTGGCGGTTTCCTACTTGTTTGAATGGTTTTATACAAAAAAAACAATCATTCCAACAGTAGTTTGACGATTGTTGGTTGACGTTTGTGCAAAGCGCATTTTGTCAATCTCTGATGATGTAAGAGAATATTGAATTCCTCCAGTATTATCCAGTGCCTGGTATTGTATGTACCCAAGAAACTTTCATTTGCTCCCCAACTCTCATTATCAGATTCACGAATCTTGCGGCTGTGGAACTTTGCTTCTCGTCATACATTGAAAGTGGGATTCATTCTGTCTCTGAACCTTACTCACAGCACAAACTGGAGAAGCAACATCTCGTCTCTTCTTTATTTTGCTGGAGGTGGGGATGAAAGGTTTGTCAGAGAGGCTTCGATGAAATTCTGAAATCTGACTCCCATTAATTCCAGGTCTGATGATTTTGGATCATGTTTGATATTGACCAATACTTCGTGCTCAGTGCTAGGCCCCAGGCTTCAAATCCTCAACACCGCTGCCCACCAGTATTGTAGGCACTGGCTTGGCCTTCCAGTGCGTCATACTGAGGATAGGCCAGAGCACCCTTTGGGGCTGCCCTTGTACTCCTCCTTGCTGGAGCCCACCGAGGTCAAGACGCAGCCTAGGCAAGATCGGTCCTGCACTCTGATTGGCTCAATCCGTACTAGGACTGATCGGCGGCCTTGTCCTATATTCCCCTGCATTAACTCTAATACTGGGAGTGAAACCGGCTAATTGGCTATCCCAGCTCTATGCCCATGATGCATCCTGAGCTGAAATTTCACTGCGTTGTGGAGATATTGGCTAATTTACTAACGCAACACGAGGTCTGAGATGCATTCTCGACCTGCCCCAAGGCCAGGGTGCGGATGGGATGTGGCTCAGTTAATCCACCACCACGAATCACATTGGCTGACAGGGCCCAAACCACATCCTGAGCCGTTATGTCCCTGCTCTATGGGGTGATGGTTTGGGCGGTGGGAATGATTATTCCATCCAACCGACACCAGGGGTGAAGTTGACCCAGTCAGAGTTAGGCCGAAAATTCAACCTGCGCTCTCTATCGCTGATTTGTGGAGTTCAGCTAACCTTAGATCAACTGGAAGCACTAGGCCCAGGATCTCGATCTTTGGTCTAAACTTCCCAGCACTGTGGTTCTCAATTAATCCCACATCACTAAGTTGGAGATTGGTTTCGGAAAGGGCTCGAGAAGGGAACCTGGGATGACCAGAAATGTTAAGACCTTGGTCGGGAAGAGAAAGGAACCATTCGTACTGTCTGAAGGATTGGAACAAATGAAGCCCATAAAGTATGTAAGGAAAGTGGCAAATAGCATAAACAAGGAATTAAAATGACTAAAAAGGGGTGATGAAAGGTCGTTAGCAAACAGGGTGATGGAGAATTCAAAGGTTTTTTATACTTGTACAAAAAGCAAGAATGTAGCCGGGAAAGAGTTGGCCAACTCAAGGACTACGGAGGGAATACACGGTTGGAACCAGAAGAGGTCGGTGGAATCCCAAACGAATTCTTTGTCTCAGTATTCAGCAAAGAGAATGAATTAGTGGAGGATTATCTCAAGAGAGGGAGTGTCGAGTTTCTAAGACAAGTTACTCTTAAAAAGGATGAGGTGTCATGCATCTTTAAAAGGTTCCTGATGGGATCGAAACCAAAATATTGATGGAGGCAAGAGAACAAACGACAGGAGCATTGACAGACATTTTTTTCTCTTTGGTCACAATAGCCAATCTAGTCCCTTCATTTATGAAGGGCAACAGGGATAATCCTGGAAATGACAGACTTGTAAATCTCACATCAGTGGCAGTGAAATTATCTGTAATTTGGTTACACACACACACACACACTCCATCCCAATCTCCCGAACCACCTCCATCCCCGATACCCCTCCTGTTTCACTAATCTCCTCCAGCTCCCACACCCCTCCTTATCTAAAACCACCTCCATACCTATCTCCCTAAATACCTCCTGCTTCCAAACGCCTGCCTATCTTGAACCATATCCCGCCCCCACACACTTATCTATCTCACTA